>NC_069111.1:50304461-50359461 GCF_025612915.1 Magallana angulata | reverse complement strand
GGCTCAAAGACCATAAACTGAGAAAACTTGGGTCAAAATTTAGAATTGATGTAATATTGGTAATACAGTAATGGATTTTTAATGATTAAATTAAGGAGTGTTTTTATGGATTAATATACACAAACAGAGAATAACCTTTTATCATTTACAATTTATGGGAATGAAAAATTATAATTTTTTAATTGAGTCTATTCTTAATTTCTGTTCCATGGATGATGGAAATTTCTAATGCATCTATTTAGATTTGGTTATGACCATGTTAATATAAGTGGAAAAGAATGACCTGTGCATTTATTACTAGTATCTTTGGGATTTCTCTATATTGTACATGTATTATCTTTGGGATTTCTCTTTATTGCCAGAGACTGCTAGAAGTTAAGTATCGGTGCCATTAGGTGATATCCTGGAAAATGCTGAGTCATAGAAATAGTGTGCTTTTATCTTAATTTGAAAAGATAATTATCTCTTTTACTAAAATTAATAAAGTACTGCTGAGTTGTAAAATGTTTTCTAAACAGTTTCTCTGCAGATCACAATAAGTTCATTTATGTAGCATTTAACTTGTAATGTTGTAGCCTTTACCAAAAATGATAGTTTGAAAAACAATATTTCAGTTACTGTAAGATTGTGTCTTAAATTCAAGAAAATGAGAATCATACATAGTTGACTATTCCTTTATTCTGTACATAGTTTAGAAGAAATTGTTTTCATTTTTAAGAATTTCCATTGATATTGTTTTGTTGTTATTGGATGCTGAATAAATCTGGTTACTAAGGCAAGGGTGGGTTTGATATGAATTGCTACAAAAAATTATTCCCCATTACACTGCAACTCTTCCTTCAGTAAATACAATATTGATTAATAAATTAGTTGTTCTTTTTATAATATATCGGTGCTGTTACTATTAATTTGTTCAGTCTTATGTATATGTTACATTGATGAAGAAAGATGGTCCTATGCTGTCTGAAGATGTAACAGTTTATATTTTTTATTTTGAAAAGCGATATATTTGATAGAAAGAAAATGTCAGAAGCCATGACTAACTATTTTAGATGATCTTTGTCCTATTCACCATTTTTCCGTTGCTAGTTTATTATCTGAGGACGAGGCAGAACAACCGGCGAGTAATACTGGAGACACCCTTGCATTCTTACACAACATATTTGCCTGGGCTGAGATGTGTTGATAATTCAGATGGATTATTACATAGAAAACTTACTACTAAAGAGATAATTATGTCAGTAGATGTTGAAATGACAATTCTAGACATTGTTTGCATTTTGTAAAAGAACTCCCGATTACATGTATTAGAATAACTTTGATGTGACCGTTTCGTATTGTTTCATTCATTGCTATGGTGACTGACTTGTTACCATGGTAACAAGTGTGTTGTATACTAATCTATATGAATTTATACCTATGGAGGCCGAGGCCAGAGGGGTTGACATATTTCTGATAGTTTGATAGATTTCTTGTCCACAACAATCCTGTATATGGGTGACTGTCTTCAGCTGGGAATATGTTACAATCATTTGTGAATTTTTCCATTACCAAAATAGACTTTTTTTCTGGATATATTTTAGCCCATGGAATTTCTACAGGACAGGAGTTCTGTGGGGCTTACACACAGATAATTTGATGGACAGTGCTGACTACTACTATTACACGTGCATGCTGATGGCATTTCAGATGTTCATTGGCATGTATTGCCCAAGTTGAAAATGCTGGAAAACGTTCTTCACTATGATTAAATGTGTAATTTTCTTTCTATTATATATTTAGTGATCAATTCATTCATGTGCAAAGCATATAATGAGGGTATCAGAGATAGTAACTTGTCCTTTTATCTCAAAGATCCATGGGGTGGGCTAAAAGGTACAGGGCCACACAAAATGTGCTTTCAAGAGTTAATTACGTTAACATGGGTGGATAAAATAAAAAATAAAGTACAAGTTTCAGGTAAAAAAAATATTCATATTGTCAAATTTATCATTTTAAAATCTATTCATCTTTTAATTTAAAAAAAAATCAAATCTCTGAGGTTTAAAATACCATTTTGTCTCTTGATATAGAGAATCTTGAAACTAATTTTTGTGGCCTTGTTCAGTGCTCTGTTTCTGAATTGGGAAGGGGGACAATAATGCATGTTTAATCATTCCAGCAGTTTCTTCTCCGTCTATTGCTGACAATACTATAATTGTTGATTTTAGCATATTTTGTTTATATATATACATATATATTATATATATTTATCATTTAAAGAATCTAGACTTTTTACTCTGTCATTAAATAAAACGTGAGATCTGTTGGTGTTTGTGTCTTTGTAATATATTTCCACACAGAGACTCTAAAGCAAAGGATGACTTGAACATGATCTGCCTGTGACCTTTTTATCAGTGAAGATATATACCTTCATATTATGTCCATTAGACTAGTAAACATTGCCAAGTTGGTCTATGAGTAACATATGCCAAGACAGTGCAAGAAGTAGAAGTACTGGGTAGTAGCCAGTTGTAATGCAGATCTTTGGTAATATGTTATTCAATATGTTTGTAAATTGCCTGTGGAGCTTTGGAAAAGTTAAAGAAAAAAAAGGGGAAAATATTCAGTATATGTTGCACAACACCTCTAATTTCTCCAAAGTCAAGGTGACCATGACATTGACTTCTCTAAAACTTTCAAAGGACCATTCCCACCCATCCACAGCCACTTGCTTATTATGATATCAGATCAGGGGTATGTCATGCATGAGCCTCTGATATATCTTCTCACAACACAACGAGACATGGAAGTATATGCCATGGATGGACCGATGGAGTGGACATTATTTCATTATACACGTACCCATTTATGCACTAGTTTCAAATTCATGTAATGTTGCTACAAAATATTTTTGAAAAATGGCTACTGGTTAGTCCATTGATTTGAAAAAAATTATGAACCATGAACCAATCATTATGAAAATAACATCTGTACATCTTTATATAACTAATGATGACCATAGAAATTTTCAGAAAAATCCTGAGTTTTTGGAACTGAATTGTACAAATTATGTTTGCAGACTGATGGACAGATAGTTGAACAATGCATTTCCTATGTACCAAATTATGTTTGCAGACTGATGGACAGACAGTTGAACAATGCGTTTCCTATGTACCAAACAAACTTTGTTTACTTGGGGTTTATAGTAGTACTGAAGTAAGGTGCTTTCTATTGAAAAAAAATATCCTAGTATCAATTACAGAACACACCCAGTAAAACTGAGGCCTGTTTAACAGAGCAAGCGCTCGCGGGTGCTCATCATAATTTGTGTCGCAGGTATTGGGAATTTTGGCAAGCGCTCACTTCATTGAACTCGCTTCAGATTAGACCTAGATGAAAGTATAAGCATTTTTGCTCACTTCATGCAATGAAGTACAAATTAACCAATTTTCATGATAGATCTCGTTTTTCAATGTAAAAAATAATGCTCCTTCTGCAAGCCTATTTTTATGACCTTGACCAACATGATAACCAATCATGGCATTCAGATCAAGAGTATGGTGGCATATTTCTGCCCCTACATACAAGATAAATTATGTCAACATGCAAGAAAATTATGTCAATATGCAAGATGATTATGTCTAGTACATGCAAAATAATTATGTTGACATGCAAGTTACAAATTTATTTATTATACTTTCATGTTAAATACTGAAATCTGATTAGTTTAGACACAGTTGATAATTCATTCAATTACCCTCAGCGTAAGCAACAACACACTTGGCAACGGGTAACACTATATAAATAGTGCCAGTTTGGGAGGGTAACAGTTGAAATCGACAACTTTAACTGTTATCCTCCCAAACAGGCAATATTTATTTCATTATACTGAATGTTGATTTAAAGAAAACTTAACTGCTTTTCTACAGGAATGACTTCAATTCTACTGCGAACCGTACTCGCATCATTTGTATGCATGTAACAATTCGTATTATTATATTTTCATGTTAAATACTGAAATCTGATTGGTTTAGACGCAGTTGATAATCCGTTCTATTACCCTCAGCGTTAGCAACACACTTAGCAACGGGTAACACAACGAATTGTTACATGCGTGTACGGTTTGCCGTAGAATTCATGTGAAGCAGTAAAAAATTCTCTAAAATTAAGACATTCAGTATAATAAAATAAATAGTGCCTGTTTGGGAGGATAACAGTTGAAATTGACATCCCTCGAAAACCATTGTCAACCTCTACTTTGCGTCGGTTGACAATGGTTTCCTCGGGGTGTCAATTTCAACTGTTACCCTCCCAAATAGGCACTTTTTATATAATGTTACCCTTGCCAAGTGTGTTGCTAACGCTGAGGGTAACAGAACGGATTATCAACTGCGTCTAAACCAATCAGATTTCAGTATTTGACATGAAAGTATAATAAAACGAATTGTTACATGCGCGTAAATTATGAGCCTACGGTTTGAGTAGAATTCATGTCATTTCTATATAAAAGCAGTAAAATTTTCTCTAAAATTAAGACATTCAGTATAATAAAACAAATAGTGCCTGTTTGGGGAGGTAACAGTTGAAATTGACACCCCTCAAAAACCATTGTCAACCTCTGCTTCACATTGGTTGTCAAAGGTTTTCTCGGGGGGTCAATTCAACTGATACCCTCCTAAACGGGCACAATTTACGTATAAGGAAATCTGATTTTTATATCGGTAAAATCACTTACTAAAGCCAGTATAGGACATCACAAATGTAAGGTGCAACAAAATCATGTCAACATGCGAGTAAATTAGGTAGACATGCAAGATATTTATGGCAATATGCCAGTTAATTATGTCAACATGCGACTTATTTATGTCAACATGCGTCTTATTTGTGTGATCATGCAAGTTAATTATGTTTACTTGCAAGATATTTATGTCAACATGGGAGATAATTACATTGACATGCAACTTATGTTGACATGCAACTTATGTATGTCAACATACATGATAAGTTGCATGTTGACATAAATATCTTGCATGGTAACATAATTTTTATCTCGCATGTTAACATAAATATCTTGCATGATGACGTGAATATCTTGCATGCTAACATAATTAACCTCCATGTTTACATAAATAAGTCAAATGTTTAAATAATTAACTTGCATATTGACATACATTACTCGCATGTTGACATAACTTTGTTGCATCTTACATCTGTGATATCAGATACGGGCGTTATTAGATCTAAGTGATTTAACAACATAAAAACCAGATTTACTTAAAATATTTGTAACTTGCATGTCAACATAATTATCTTGCATGTAGGGGGCAGAAATATGCCACCATACAAGAGTAACCCAGCTGTAGTCAAGTTTTGAGCCTCTCCCAATATATTTCTGAAATATTTAGGATTTACTAACATTAAATTCATGGTGATCAATGATAGCATCAGAATTTGCCAATTTGGATAGAAAAGGTAGATCAAATAGAGAATCATCTTTTCAAGTCGCCAGGATTTCTGTTCTGATCCTTTCCTCACATGGAAGTTGGTCGAGAATTGGTACTGTGACGGTCAGACCGGTTCGAATACCGGCGCCAGATAGCTCAGTTGGTAGAGCACCTGACTAGAGATTCAGGGGGCCCGGGTTCAAAACCAGGTCTGGTCCGTCATTATTTCTCCCATCCCATTACATTTGGTGCCGTGACCAACCCCTGGAACTGACAGGTGAACTCCTGCCAAGGGAAGAGCCTGGGGTGATCTTCGGGGACGAAAATCATTTAAGGGGGGAGGAATGTGACGGTCAGACCGGTTCGAATACCGGCGCCAGATAGCTCAGTTGGTAGAGCACCTGACTAGAGATTCAGGGGGCCCGGGTTCGAAACCCAGTCTGGTCCGTCATTATTTCTCCCATCCTGTTACAGTACAAAGGCTTTATAATACACTTAGATTTAACCAAAGAGTAGACACAAGACATGACTTTGTATACAGATGACTAACATTTATTTAAGCTCTGATTGATACAATGGAATGTTGATATATGTTTATCAAATTGTACATATTGGAATGTGAAGTTACTTAACCAGATTATATGGAACAAATCGTAACAAAATTTGCCTCTGCACAATGGCAACCAATCTACACCTGAATTATATCTCAACAAATCATAACAAATGGAAAAAAAATAGTGTAAAGATACCTACACTAAGAATACAAATAATGTTCTCAAGTTTTCAGTTGTAACAAAGCTCTCACATTACAACACAATTCGGATCTCCCTGTAAAGTCTTTTTGAGGGGTTCGAGTTTAACACCATAATTCTGTGACTTAATATCATGATTTACGTCTTGCATATGGGTTTTTGCAAAAAATTAAAAATGGATTGTGTATACATTATGGTAGCTCCTTAGCAATATTTTCTGAGAAAATAAATTTCTATCTTTACCTGATTAATAGACTTGTAAACAAAATGTTCCAATCCCTTTCTTGAGTCTCATGAATTCAAGAACAAATTAACTCCAATATACAAATATTCTCTAAATAATGCTGCAATATTAAGGTTCCATACAGAAAGAAAAATTGCTTTAGAGCTACCCAACACAATTTATCACAGATATGCTAGGCAAGGGAATGAAGAACATCTCTTCCTGAGTGTTATAAAATACAAAGATCACTTCTATGTTGAACAAATTGTCAAGGATAGATCTGTTTAGCTAGGCATAAAAATGTATTATTGGTTTAGTTTGGTTGATGGCAAGCTATCTGTATGATTAGTTCAAAAGTCTTTTGGACACTTTCTCTAAAAATCAAATAATTGTGCTTGATAATGATATGCATAAAAGGCAAACTAAAAGCAAATAATATTAATCAAAATAAAGCAACAAACACACTAAACACAAGAATAACTAAAACATTAAACACATGCAGTTTTACATTTAAATAAGCACCACAGAGGTTCTATCTGACAGACAATGAATGACTAAAAAAAATTGGACAAACCAAATGAAAGCTGGTTATTAACATCACTAAATAATACAAAAAGAAAAAAATCTGATTACCTTATAATTGACAAAATACTACAAAAATTCTACATTACAAATTATAATTACCACCACCAAACTAAATAATTAACAAAAAGAAAACAAATTAAGAAACATTGTCCTTTAACCAAAAATAAACATGCATTTCTATGAATCAGACTGCCCAAGTAAGAATCAGCTAGGTTCTACATATATAGTATGCTTAAAAAAAACAAAAAGAAAACCTGCAATATCTGCAAAGCACATTCTTGTTACTCAGGATCAACAGATATTTCAAGCATTTCAAATGAGAGACACTCGAGTTTCGCCTGTGAACATTCTCATGTTCACCTATAACAATACCTATTTGGTGAGGTTGATTAATAACAGTAAACTGGCAAGTTTGTTAATGAAGGTGAACACTTTTTTTGCCATGATGTATAACCACTTTCCTTTCCTTAAACACGCTATAAATTCAAAATTACGATGTTGCACATTTACTTATCAAGTGGAATTAAGTTTTCCTTGTAGTAATTTACAACAAATTTGATTGATTTTTTTCACAAGATCAAGCACTTTTAACTTTAATTTACTAGTGTTACATTAATTATTATGTTGTAAACATTGCCAATTTTTCTACCTTTTTACTATACACTAATGTTACATAAAAAAAAGAAATAATGAAACTTTTGGCACTATTGATGGCAATGCACAAGGGGGTAGTTGTATAATATTCACAAATCAACAGCTTTCTCATCCATAAATTAAAAGAACTGTTATATTGGCAAACGATATTGTACCATACATCGTTCTAAAACTCAACAGGGATCAATTTCACATGTCCAAGAGATACACAGATTAAAACAAAATTTAAGAGATGTAATAGTTAAACAAATATTTGTTTTGTGGTACAATATCATGCAACTCATTCTTATTTGGTTCCATCAATATTAAAATTTCACCTTTGTAAAAAAAAAGTTACAAAAAAAAGGTATCCTCAAAAGGTGAGAATAAAATCTTAAGTGAACATACGTGTTCAATAGAACACTGTTAAAAGTTAAAATGGTGTCAACATTTAACATTAAAATTGCATGCAATAATACATGTAACAACTAGAATAATACCAACAGATACAATATCTCCTGTCCTTCAGTTTTAAAAGTGTAAACTTTTTCAACCATGTCATTTTAAAATACAACCAATATCCACAAATCAACACTGCAAATTAAAATGTCAGAATCATGATCACTAGACTGACATATGACTAATTTTGCTTCTATTTCTCCCATTTCAAACTATTAAGAAAATAAAAATATTATGCAAATCTGTCACATGTATGTTGATGAAGAGTTGTATGTAATCTCACTTCATGTATCCTGTGTCATAAGCAGCAACTGTTAAAAGAAGACAGTCTATTGGACTATCAAACAATTCACTTAACTGCATTTGCAATCCTAATACATTATCACTGAAAAAAAAATAGAAACACTAAATCTACCACTTCTGGCTATTATAAATATCTGCAGCTGACAGACTTTATGCAATATATAAAGATTACCGGTATTTTATGCTATTTTTTATATCACACCTTATATTAGCCCTAGGTCACTGATATCCAAAAAAGGGTCGAAGGCTGACATACAGTGACTGAGAGCTGATGTTAGATGCAATGTAAAAAATGTCATGTCATGATTCTTTTATCATATACTTGTAGAAAATTAAAAAAAAATAAAATATAAAACATCATGACTCTTTAGCTTTGAAAACAAACTTTTATGTCAATTTACTCCAGCTGAAATCATACTTAGGCATTGAAATTGAACTATGCATACCAATTTCTGCATCATAATAGCCAATATGAAACGGAAAAGGGTGTGATATAACAATGAAGATCCCCAGAAAGGTGTGCATTAAATATTTCATATTTGGCGATCAAAAATTAATTCCTTGGTTCTCAGGCCTACGCGCATCTGATTTAACATTGCGCTTCGCTTCGCTCCCTCCGCCCCCTTCTTAATCGCATAAATTTTACTTACATGATCTAACTATTACTAAGACCGATGCAGATAACTATTTGCTTTAAACATCACTTTTCTAGAATTTTATAAAGAATTGCACATTGTTGAAATAAAAGAAAAATATTGCATCCTTTTTTTTCAAAATAAAAAGAAAAATATATCACCACCCAACCACATCTGTTTTTGAAAATATTGGCTGGAGAACCAAGAGATTGATTTTTTAAATTATGGTGTTACACCCTTGAGGTTTATTTTTATGGTGTTACACCCTTGAGGTTTATATTTCACGAAGTGGGAATTTTCAGTTTATATTACAAAGGGCAGAAAACAGTATATTTTCTACAAGTATACGATAGAAAGGTAATACAAGCCCTGAAAATGAGCTTACTTTAAGGAATACAAGCCCTGAGAATGAGCTTACTTTGAGGTGGTGGTGGTACCTCCCCTGGTGCCATTACATAGGAAGGCGGTGCACTAGTAACCACCGGCATGGTGGAAGCAAAAGTCAGGTCTGGACGGGCAGACACAGCACTTGGAATGGATGCATAAGCAGGTCCTATGGGTCGCCCCTGATATGGGTTAGGGGCGACAGGGGTAGAAGCCACTACAGGACCTGTAGGCATCTCTGGAGGACCTGTGAAAGCATTTAAGAGTTTCTAGCAGAGAAAGCACACTAAACTAAGTAAATACTTAATAACAGAAAAAAAATGCAATCATATCCTGCTCTAAAAAAAACCCAAACTGTATTTGGAAAAATATTTCAATGTCAATTTCGGTTTTGCAATAAAATGTTATTTTACAATTTTCCAGTCCCTTTTTTAAAAAAGGCATGTAGAAAATGATAAATGCATTTCATTTTTTATAGAACTTACACTAAGCTTCAAAGAACAAGGTCATAAATTATTATTAAAACAACCAGTATTACATCACTGCTCAGAGTTTCAAAGCCCTGTTTTATTTACAAGGGTTTATAAGTATCACTGATACTGGTCACATTGGATCATCGTTAATTATTATCATTTTTTCTAAATCTATGAATAATATGAACCTTTCAGTTTTCATATTTGAAAAATTTGATATGTAAAATAACAGATCAGTATTTGGTTACGCAATAAATTGTTGCCATCCCTATGAATTGCTAACATTTGGGCCACAGTGTCTGCAGCTAAGTAGAACTTTAAATTTTCTCACGAGAAAATAACTTTTTGTCAAGAAGTCATTGCTTGAATCAATAAATCATGGTACTTGAATACTGATAGCAAAGCTATTCTTATCTATTTATCTTAGGGCTTGGCATTTTATATACCTGCATTTACCAGGTAATCTCTAAAACATCTAAAACAGTTTATTTAGATCCCAATTTGAAGGAATAAGTACTAAACAGTTTTCCAAAGTACTCCATTATCAAATATTTAAAATGAATCTTACAAATAATTGGAAGCTGCTAGTTAACAGAAAACAATTCCTATTTTCATAATTATACTTGCACACAAGGCCATTATCTAATGAATATACTTTATTTTAAAAAATGCTTCTTAATTCATGCAAGTAAGAATTTTCTTTTAGACTTCCCTAGCCATAATTACTTTAGACCTTACAACATCGTTATCAATAGAACAAGACATCAATAAATATGATCTGTCTACACATACATCACAAGTTCTCACTTAAATATAATTCTTGATTGAATATTAAAGAGTGAAGATGTTAAAAAAGCTTTGTTATATACATCACATGATCTAGATTACATTTTCCTAAAGATCAAATACTACAGGCAAGAAAACCAAGCATCAGTCTTCTTGGATGTTAAACAACTCATTACAATATCAGAACTTACCATCCAATGGAATGCCCATTTGAGACATAACAAATTCTGCTGCATAGCATTTAGCATCATCAACTGTACGACATAACTTATTGGGTTGAAATGGATTGGGATAAGCTGGAATAGTGACCTAGATCAAATAACAAAAAAGGCAATCTGACTAAGAACAAATACTATCATAATATATCTTGAGAGAAAGTTATTAAAAAAACAAAATTCTTGTGAGCAACTTAACACATTTTCTAAGTAAAATCATGAGATTCATAAAACTACTTGATTAATTCTGAAAAAAAAAACAACTTAAAAATCACATTTTTTAGGAACTGCATCTACAATTAAAGCATGCATTGACATTACCTTGTACAAGAATAACTGAGCATCCCCATTCACAGTTGAGTGAAGTTGGTAAATTGGGGAACCAAGGCCATTTTTCTGACAAAAGTCATCTAAAATCTATAAAATATTAAATATAATGTTCATTTTTTTAAATTATAAAATAATACTAAATTTGTCACATACATTTTATCTAAAATGTTTAAAACGCACATAACATCATTATGCTCAGGAGCACAATTAAGGCATCAGGATTAATAAAAACAACAACTTCAAAATAAATGCATAGAGATTTTGTGCAACAGAATTAGGAGGCCTGGTATTCTATTACCTAAAAGATATTCTCAATTTAACTAAAATAATGTGTCATCACTCATCAGGTATAAGAAATAGAAGTATTAAATCAACTGATTGATGCTTATGAAGCTGTTTTCAATATATCCATACCAGTAAAATAGAAATTTTTAAAGCTCAAATGACAGATCTTAGATGGCTCCAAATCAAACTAGGCATAAATAAGATGGTGACAATCTTAAAAGCCCCCCCCCCCCTTTATAAAGGACATAAAGTTGACAATAATTAACAGGACTTTGCCTCATTTTTGCTTGACCTTTATTTATGTAACCTCTAATTTGAAAATTTAGAGCTCGTTTTAAAATACTGTCGATTTTCCCACTTTATGAGAGCCAATGATTATGTCAGCCGCTCGCTAGCTAGACTCAGTTGGCCGGTAACTTCGAATTCGCCGCCATCAAATGCATATCGTCGCCACAAAAAAGCATGAGGTTGAAACAGTGCAGTTGCACTAGATATAGTACACTGCAGGTCGAAAAATTTGGATATTTCCATATTTGGAATGACTTTATAAAACTGTAGCTCAATAAACACATGAGAGAGAGAGAGAGAGAGAGAGAGAGAGAGAGAGAGAGAGAGAGAGAGAGCGCATGCCGTTGATACTGCAACTGTATTAAAAATCGTGTACTGCAGATCGAAAAACCACAAATTTTCTTATAAATACTAATGCTTGTAATTATTCATATGTTTGGAATTACTTCAAATATATGTCAATAGAGAGAGAGAGAACTTAGAGAGAAAAGGGGCTTCATCAGGCCTGTGTCACCAACTTTTTGAAAGTCAATGCTTAACCTCAAGTCTACGTATTGATCTAAAATTTATGAATTTTTAAAAAAAGGATTTGAGTTGGGGAATGAGTAGGGTGATTTTAAGATTCTGGTAACGGTGGAGCCATATTTACAAAAAATGTTTGTCTTTTTTTCCTTTAAAGATAGCATGCTGAATATTTTATGTTGTTAATTATAGTTGCAGCCAATTGTGCTAATTAAAATGCACTATTAAGTATCAACATTTTTCTGGGTTTACCCCTGAACCCCATACAGATCAGTGAACTACATACTCGTTAGCTATTGTAACATCTTCGCTGATGAAGATGATTGACCCTTGTCAAATCTAACCCTAGAAGGCGGAGTTATGACATTTACCCTTGTTACTTGAATGAGAGCAAGAAGAGAGATAGAAAGTAAAGATACAGTTCAAACATGTAAATAATTTGTGACCTACAGTGTTCAGGAAATCAATAAACAAAATTTGTCAGTAGACCCATAAGGTCTTATGTTAAAAATTAACAAACCTTGAGATGACCCCCTTAACAAACGGTGTGCTAAATGTCTTTTTTTTTTTTATATCTTAAATAATAATTATAGCAGTAGAAATTCATGTAAAAAATTTCATTCCAAAATCGAGGGCAGAACAAATTAGACCCAGCCTCGTTAATACTAAACAGTCCTTCTTTTATAAGTCAAGTAGAATTATCAATAAATTAGCGGCATTTCTTTGATGCTGGCAAAGCGACCCAGCCAGCTCTAATGCAGTTGTACTGCGTGGGAGTTTTGGGAACATGTCCTTGATGCCGGTGAAATAAAGGGGGTCTGGATTTATTGAGCTGCTGACAAAAACAAGACCATCACAAAGTGGGAAAATTGACGGTATTTTAAACAAGCTCTACTCCCAAATCTTAAAGCATCCTCTATCATACAGGCATAATATGGGTTAATATAAGGCAGATAGAACCAAGTAGAAACAAGGGGTCCATGGGCCACATCACTCAACTGAACAACTGTTCACTGTATAATATTCTATTTCATTTTTTTAAACATTTCCCAATATATTTCCATGTTCAACTTTGAAACCCTCTTGGGGTCCTGGTATTAGTTTGGGGTCAAATGGCATTTCTGATGCAGCGGTTCTTGAAAATATTTTTTAAGACACACAACCTATATTCACTGTTTTGCAACTATCTACCTTTAAATAAGGGTTTTGACCCTTATTTGAATAATTTAGAATCAACTTCCAATAAGGATGCTTTGTAACAAATTTGGTTAAATTTGGTCCAGTGGTTCTACAGAAGAAGTCAAAAATGTGAAAAGTTTTCAGACAGACATGCAGACAGATGATAAACAACAGCATTAGAAAAGCTAACTTGAACCTTCGGTTCAGGCGAGCTAAAAACATAGGCTCTTGATAAGTGTTTTACATAGATGTACACCCATTAACAACAGGCAGACATATTGTAAAGTCTGGGCAAGATTGGGCCAAAGGAAGAGAAACCAAGGTCTAAAATTGGATTTGGTATAACAATAGCAATTGACCTCAAAATTTGCTTCACTGTCACAGCACACCCTCTAGAGCACTATTCCAGTGGAATATGAGCAAGATAGGATCAAGGGGATATGATATATGGTCAGGATAAAGATTGTTCAACAAGTTCTTATATAACCTTTACCTTTGACTTAAAAACAATGGTTAAAGTCAATGCCCACACTTTATCCAAAGGCTCTCTTTGGGATAAGTATGAAACAGTCCAGGCCAACAGAGAATATATGGCCCATATACAAGGATTTTAAACATAGGTATGCCATGACCTTAAATATGTACAATTCTATCGAGGCAGTTAATAAGTTAATTAATGAAGAACATCAGACAGAAAGACAGACAGGTAGAAATCATAGTGTTTGAATTGAAAAGAGCATTGTGAGTTCCAAGCAGTAAATCCCCTCACCATGGGAAATATTTTTTCAATGTGTTGCAATGTACACAAAGTTATCTTTTTTCGAATACTTTCCTTCAACAATGTAAATACATCGAGTCAAATCTAACTTGTTTGTTTAATATGCTGTATTGTTAACTCCCACATTGCAACTGCTCGATAAAACTGGGTAACTTGAGAAATAAATCACTGATAACTTTAGAAATGAAAGGGTTTGACTCATTCATACTATGCAAAACTAAATTTGCAAATGCTAATTAACTTAAGCTCTCATCAAATTTTTCCCAAAATGCTTTTATACATAATTAATTTGCAGTGCTATATTGAATATCTCCTCTACAACAACTTGTACATGGAGAAAATAATGAATGGACAATAAAGAGGCTCATGGGCCACATCACTCACCTTAGCAGCAATAGGCATATACATGAAATGAAATTAGCTTTATGGAGTCATATACAAAATATCTGGACAATGTAGCAGAGTTCTTGAAATCTTTCGGTCCTGTTGGCAAGACCAATAAAAGTAACTTAGGACCGATTACTTGAGGTTGCCTGTTAGTCCAAATGACAGGTAAATGTTGAGAGAGGATCATGAGTTCAAATGACAGGTAAATGTTGAGAGAGGATCATGCGAAAATACAACAAAATTTTGTACAAAATCATCGAAGTTCTGGTAATCACTGAAGAGATCCAACCGCATATGATAAATCAAGAGGAGTTTTTCTGCAGATTTTTGGCTCTCTCTATATGTATAGAATTTATGTCACTTAAATGCAAACTTCCGATGCTGGTGAGTATTAAGTAAATATTCATACGGTGCGTTTATAATGCAGCTAGCCGATGAAGTCAGATGATAGGAATAAGACTTTCGATCATTTTCCAAATTATATATCGTCAGAAATCAATTGGAGATATTGGAGAGATTGTTAAAAACAGCATGAACTGAGGGCCCCTTTAAATCCAAGATGGCGAGTGTTGTTTCATTACGTTTTTCTATGGACATACACTGAATGAATACACTTTTTACCACAATTGAAACAGGGTTTTCAGTGAATGATTTTATTACAATACACAGAAATTCACACACAAATACCAGTTTTAATTAATCATTTATGTCTTCGGGAACAATAAGAATTCCACTATCAGACAACTAAGCTTATGTGGCATGATGTGTGCAGAAAGAGAAAAAAGAGAGGGAGAAAGAAAGAGAGAACAAGGGGAAAGTTGATAATGAGAGAGAGGGAAAAAAATGAAAATTTACCAATTGAATTAATCAAGTGATAAATAAGAATTTGAAAGTGAAGAGCCAGAATGTAAAAGTTAGGCTGAACCAGATTAAGATAAAAATGAGAGAAATTGGAACAGTGGAAGACTTCGTTGTAAGTTTAGATTGAAATAAATTGATAATTCAATTCAAAAAAACCGGCATAATTTTTAATTATCTTCCCTTGAAAGAGGAAGTGGCCTTTCATTTAAACAAACTTGAATTCCCTTCATCCAATAATGCTTTGTGCCAGATTTGGTTGAAATGGCCCAGTGGTTCTAGAAACTAAATGAAAATTTAAAAAGTTTACAGAAGGACAGACGGACGCCTGACAAAGAGTGATTAGAAAAGCTCACTTGAACTTTCAGCTCAGGTGAGCTAAAAAGTATGTAAAACTAAACAGCATGACAAAATATACCGATGCTTTTGATTGATGACTACATATTCCCCCATAAAGATAGAAAACTGGTTGGTGGTTGGGTTAGGTTTGATTTTCAAAGACTTGTGTATGTTAAATATATCTTTGCACATTTGCATCATCTACCCAATCTAAGCAAACATGATACAGATATGAAAAAGTGTATACTTCTTACAATAGAGCACTCAGAAAAGCATAGCTCTGTACCTGAGTTGGAGGTTTGACAGTTTGTGGTTTGAGTGTTATAGGATTAGTAGGTGTCAATTCCATGCCAGGCAGCAAATCATACAAACGGTCCTAGTAGCAACAAGAAAACAGCATGCACAAAATAAGAAATGTGATAAAAGATCTGTTCTATTCTGTAAAAGTAAGATTTTGCAGTGTTTGTGAATACAGTACAAAGTTATTTGTGTTAAATTATTTTCCGTGCACTTTAATCCATAAATATTCACTTTTTAAACTTTACTAGTGACAATTCTTTCGTTTTTGTTCACTAATGATAACAAGATGTCCTAATGCATGATGTTATAAACTTCATCATTTAGAAAAAAATAAAAACAAACAACGAAAACCAAATAACCATTTCAAAAACTAAAAATTCAACAAAATCTTCCAAAAAACTTAATCCGCCAATCAAAACAGAGAACAGATAAGGCATGCAGATATAAATGATTGACTTACCTCATGAGGAAATCTTCGAAGGCCCCTCCCCATTAATCCAGGTATTATATTAGCTCTTTGATTTCCAGCACCACGAGACCCTGCAGCACCCCGGCCTCTCCCTCTCAAAGCACCTCTTATCCCCACAGCAGTCCTGCCTTGAAAGTCCCTAAGTAAGAAAAAAATATATCAACATCATATATACATAAGATATATACATGTACCTCAAAACTTTAAATAACACATGATACTGATTCCAGATTTCTGTAAAATGATAATCAATTTTAAAAGTATCAAACAATAAACTTCAATGCATCATGACAATAGTTTAGTCATTATTTCAATACCTGCCAGATTGAGGAAAAATTTGATTAATCATAGCTTGATCGCTGTACAAGTTGTATCCACTGAATGCCTACAAAAGATAAATATCTTTAATTCAGTTCCCAACGAGGGATATACATGTAAAAATGTTATACAATACATCTTAAAGTTATATTTTGAACTAGTACCATTGGTATTTAATTTAGAGAGTGGACTAAAAGTAAACTGTTAGTGTCCTGATACATGAAAATAATCTGACTCAGCAATGGGTCTAGTTAAAAGTAAAATTTGCCAATCAATAGAGCAGTTTGTATTTGCTATCATAAAAAAATGTCAATTACAATTAGATGAACTCCCATATGAAATATTTTGCTTAAATAAGGATTCAGATCAAAAACTGTCAAAAATTCAATTTGCTATTAGGCCTGGTTTGTTTCTAAAAAATATTCAAATGGCTGTATATAACAGCTCCATAAACTTTAATTTTACTTTGAATCATTACCTAGTCATTAATGAGATGGTGACCAACTTTAAAGGCCATGCTTTTATAAGGCACACTAGAATGAAAAAAATTAAAGACCACTTTGATTTAACCATAACCTCTGATTTATGTATTTAGGTCAAAATCATAGCACAGATAGTGGAGAAGGGAGAAACAAAAGATATGTACAAGAATTTTTGCTATGACCTTGACATTTGAAACAGAAACATTTCATGCTCTTTATATACAGGCAGTCTTTTGGAGAAGTCTGAGCAAATTGGGCCCAAAAGAGCAAAAATATTGTCAAGATTTATTGCACAGATTTACTTTGACCTTGAACTTTGACATCGAAATGTGGTTCAAGGTCAAAGCACACCTTTTAACAAAAGGCAATCTTTTAATAACATATGAGCATGATTGGCCCAAAGGGAAAGAAAGTATTATCAAAAACTGGATTTCAAAGAGACCTACTTTGACATTCACTGTTGACCTAGAAAAGTGGTTCAAGATCACTACACACCCTTTGCCAACACTCACTCTACATGTAAATTATAAGCCAGATAGGGCAAATGGGGAAAATGTGTGGTCTAGACAAGTCATTTAGACATAACTTTGTTGTAATCTTAACCAGTCTAGACGGGACTCCCAAAACGGAGTTAACTCCCAAAACGGAGTCTTTGGCTCCATCATGCATTGCGGTAAAATGGCGTTTCTAATGTAAACAACGTGCGAGTTATGTCCCTTAGTTCTAAATAAATCTCTAAAATTGGCCAAAATCACGACAAAAATTAATTCTAAACTTTCAAAAACATTTCTGAACGTATATGTGTCATATTAATGTCACATGTTCATAACTATTTACTTGTATTACGCAAGATTAATTTTTAAAATGAAAAATTCACCCAAAACTTCGATCACGCACAACTTTAACTGTTTTGAAATAAATTGAACGCTTGGATATGTTTATTTATCATTGTTTGTTAAAAGTATAGTCTCATTTTAATCTTTTTCATGCTAAATTATTCAATTATCTTGAATAATTATGTATTTAACATGGTTTCCTATCATCGCAAATGCCGCTAGCGATTATAATTGTTTTGATGTTAATTATCAGTTCAATTTAAAGATTTATTGTATCTAGAGTGACAATTTGTTTCATTTTCTGGGCTTTTAAACAACAAATCCTATTTTTTTGAATACTAAAAAGACGTTTTTAATCATCGCTAGAGCAACCAGTTTTTGTTTGTAATCAAGGCTTTTTTCGTTTACGCACTTAAAAATTCGTATGTTTGGTGATTTTAAATTGTAACACAATACGGAAGAAGTAAAATTTAATACAATTTACCTTTTTATTAATGATTAAATTCCATGAAAAACACAAAAATATCACTTTTTAAGCATCGTCCAAACGTCCAACTTTGAAGAGAAATTACTTTCTTAAGTGCAAATAAACCCCTATTTTGTGCAAATACGATCCATAGTAAATTATATCCTGGGTCTTTTAAAACATGTTAGAAGTCTGCCAACACATGCAGGACTTTGCAAGACGATTTCTTGTTGACCCCATGTTTTCATCGAAAAATCGCCATTTTTTGTACCAGTGCGCATGCGTAGACTCCCAAAACGGAGTCCAAAATGCTTGCAGAAATTCACTTCCGTTGACTCCGTTTTGGGAGTCCGTCTAGACTGTTAACGGTAACCTAGAATTTTTTACCTATTAAAAACTTTGTTTAAGGTCAATACAAACTCTAAACACGTAGAAACTTTGTGGGTTACTTAGATTTGACCAAGATTAAATAAAATATGCTTTAGACAACTGATGTTGGACAGACAGGCAGAAAAAATGATCACTATTGAAAGCCAGTAGAGCTTTATGATAATGATAAAATTTCAAGACATTTTAGAAATAACAGTTTTTCCTCAAAAATAATTGGTGGTCTCATGTCAATAATTAAATGAGTTAGCATATAAACCAATGGTAAATAGGTTTAAATAGCAAGTTAATAACCTAGCAATTGTACATTCTGAGGTATAACTTCAACTTTTGTAATACATGTATAACAAAAGAATCACTTTTCTATAACCATTACTGTTAACAGTGACAATTAGGAGTATAAGCAACAGTATTTACCACTTAAAAGTAGAACACAAAAAAGGTTTAGTGCACAACTTTAGTCAAAGTCCGGAGATATAAATCTTGTCTAGTCAGAAATGGTTAATCAATAAATTATATAATGTATTTGTAACATTCTAAAGAAAAATCTCCTCTGAAGAAACCACATGCAACAAAAGATAAAATGAAAATTTTCAAACAGAAAGTTGAAAAAGCATTAAGAACCTCAAATGAAAGTTGCTTTAATTGTGCCTCTAAAGTTTCCTCAATATCATCCTAAGAAAAAAGAATAACATTTTTAAAGAATGCACACAATTTCTATAGAATCCCAAAGGTTTTGCATTGATACACATGGTATAAAAGTTTTGTAGGTATGCATATGATCAAAAGTTTTCAATTTTCTGTTAATACATCAAACTTGCATTGCATAAAAACAGGCATCACCCATGCCACTACCCAATTTGCTTCTCAAATTATTTAATCCATGTCATGTAGGATGATTATCAAACTTCTTTCTTTCTTAACAAAATTTGGAATCATCCACTACACTAATCAAAATGAAGTGAAAGGAATTGATTGTGTTTGGCATAGTATTTGTGGTAACCATTTGAAATAAAAAATTTAGGTGCAACAACAGCAACTTTGCCTCCAACCTGCACATGTTTTTATTAATTAAAATGTACACATTTTTAACAATACTATATTCACCAGAAATGTCAATAAATAATTCCTTCCACAACAGATAATAAGCAAGAAGACAATCTAAAGCATATAGGAAAGTTGGTAGTGTAAAACTTGAGCATTAAAAGTTACCTGTTGAAATGCACTTTTGCCTCTAGTGTAGTTCCTATAATCATTTTTATCAACTGGTTTTGCGAGTACAACTTCTACTCGGGCTCCATCAATAGTTGCATCTGTTACATTAGTAAATTAAAACAATACATTAATCAAATTTTCAACATAAAAAAGACAGTGCTTACTCTATACAGATGAAATATGTAAATGTGTATTTTGTGTTATCTGGTATTTAGTGTGACCAGAGGTCATGTGTGAGTTTTGACTGGTTCTTGGAATTGCTGAGGAAAGCCGCGTGGGAGTCTGCGTGTGATAAACGTGTATGGACGTTAGTCGTCTGAGCCAAGTGTGTCCGTCTGTCCGATATATCATCTTTGTCATACTCTGTGTTTTCATCATTATTTTCATTTAATACATATTCTATTTCACAACCGGAGTTATTCTTGAATCTCAAGTTTAACAGATAATAGTTATTACTGTGGTTTAGCCAAAAGATAGTGGAATAGTATTACTCTGTAGGACAATACCTGATAGCTCAAAGAACATTCAAGCCAACCATATTTTCTCATACACACTCACACAGATATAGATAGATCCCTGAGGCGTGTTCAACAAAGCGAGCGCTCGTGATCGCTCGCCAAAATTTGTGTTGCGGGTATAGGAAATTTTGGCGAGCGCTCGCGAACGCTTGCTCTGTTGAACTCGCCTCTGGTATATATGTTACAAATTTTACTCATTGTCAGAGTATCAAGGGTTTATTTGGGGTGAACTCGCCTCTGGTATATATGTTACAAATTTTACTCATTGTCAGAGTATCAAGGGTTTATTTGGGGTGTTTAAATTCCTTTTTTTGTATTTTATAGTTCAAAGCCAGAGGACTTACTGTTTGTTAGTTCCATAGCCTGGAGAGCATCATCTCTGTCTTTAAAATGAACAAAGGCATAATCTTTAATCTTTTTCACACGTTCCACAGCATTTTCCTTCCCCAACTTTGAGTTCATGAACTTTTGTATAGTTTCCTCTGTAGTACTTAACATCAAGTTTCGTACATAGAGTATTTTCACCTAAAAATGTAAAATTTCTTAGGTAAGCATATATATTCAAAGATAAGTTTCATCACAAATTTATACCAAGTCAATCTTATGTACATCATGAGCATCTTAACATGAGTGACATATACAGATACACTATAAAGCCTAAGGCTTGGGGGGGGGGCTGACTTTGGACCACTTTTTTTTGGAAGAAACCCTGTCAGTCAGTGGCAAAGGTGCAGTTAAAGTTTGCTTATTATAGTACAATGTTTTAAAATTCTTAAAGCATAAAACATATATACATTTTTTTAATGATACTGCTGTTTTAACATATCAGAAATATAAAGTCAAAATTTATAGTAATTTGAGAGGAGGGCAAAATATGCAATAATGTAGTTGCATGGTACTGAACTTATATCCTTCACTAATTTCATAGTCAGGTTAAAAATTAAACACATGCAGGATGATAACGTGTCTGTACATTCTTGATCTCTTAAGCAAACACCAACATTGTTGACAGATAATCTGCGTTATCTATGATAAGAGCAAACAGGAACAACGCGATCCAGGTATGACAAGGTGACCTACTTAAATTATCATTTACTGCTATTCTCATGGTATATAGGTTTTCTCTAGAGTTCAATTCTTAATTTCGTAGATATTCTTTGATATAAAAACCCAAACAAATATCACTTGAAATGCCGCGGTAAACAAACTGCGTAAACTGATTGTTTACGTTTTTATGCATGACTGAGAACACGTGTTTTGCCGGTGCCTACCTTGGACATCGTTTCTTGGTCGACGTCTTGCTCGGGTTCTGCCCAATCCACAGCAATCTGATGGGACCACAATTGAATTCTACCCGGAATCAACTTTCTCCTTGCCATAGCTGCAGCTCGATGACTTTCATATTCAACAAACGCAAACCCCCGGTTTTTGCTTTTATCCACAGCACTTGGGTACACAATCACATCCACTACTCCCTCTGTGACTTTTTTCATTTCTTGAAGTATTTCTTCTCTGTTCTTCATTTTCGGAATTCCACCGACAAACAGACGACAGTTATCAACAGAGGTACATACACCCAACAATCGTCCCTTTCTAATTTCAAAGTTATTCAGTTCCCGGACCGCTTTCTGTGCGTCGGCACGATTCGTATACATCACGAATGCATACCCTCTGTTGCTCCCTGAAAAGTCCATCATTAGCCTGAGTTCATAAAGCTTTCCAACACGCTCAAAAACAGGAACTAGTTCATCTTCATAGCAATCTCTTGGTATTTTGCCCACAAAAATCTCGCATCCACGAGGTGGATTTTGGGCATTCCAATCGGGCGGCGGTCCATATTTTCTCTGTCCATTTTCTTGCACCATTGGGTAACCGGTGCGTTCCATTAATTTCAAAAGATTTGCTTCATTCGGAGTCCCCGACACCGATTGCTGTTTTTCCTCCATATTCGACGTGTGACCAGGGACTGTCATTCTTAGCAGACGTCAGGTTCTAGGGTTATGAGGTTATTGCACATGCGTGTTGAAATTAAATTGATCCACGTGCACCAGGTCAACAAATAGAATTATTTTCCCATTGGTGGAGTATTGACTCACGTGATAAAAATTGACGGGGTGTTGGACGATCAAAGTCAACATTTTTCAACGCTTATCAGTTTCACCTTGAAATATGCACCGTTTGTAAAATTTAAACATCAAACATTTGCAAAAGGGATATATTATTCAAAGTTAGTTCATCGATTCAATCCTCCCAGATTTATACACAAATTAGCGCGATTTTATGGTTTTATTGTTTGTTTATTTGCCCCAATGAACTAATAAAGGATTGTTCAACATGGGAAGTATTTACAATACCCAAATTAGATTTCAAATCAAACTAAAAAGGATTATACAAGCATTTCCTCTTGTTTTCTGAGGTAGATTTTACTCAGAATAATGCTCTTGGAGAACTGATAGCTGAATGCGTACACCCCACTATCTTAAAACGCATAATCTCTCTCTCTCTCTCTTTCTCTCTCTCTCTCTCTCTCTCTCTCTCTCTCTCTCTCTCTCTGCATCGTGTAATGGAATAAATGGGAACCAGGAAATGAATTCGAAAGCCGCATTTCATATTAAGGGAGGGAATTCTCATATGAATTGCGATGATTCTCAGTTATGGTTTCGAAACTTGCATATTTTGCGAATATAAACTACTTGAATACGTATTTGGAATGCTGAGATTAATTTGATGGCGTTTTTCTCAAGTTCTCTCATAAATTGTGACACCTTTTGAGTTTCTTGGTATGAAGCTGCTTTACTTACACCCAAGCAAGCCTCTCAAACAATATAAATCATATGACAAATTATGTTTTCAGATTTTTAAGGTTCAAAGTACCTCAGATCTAGATAAATATTTATCCACTTTGTACGAACAATACAGGACAGATAGAAATGAAATGGAGAAATAAAATGAAGGTATATATAAACCATTTAAAATGCCGATAAATCATAAAAAGATTAAAAAAAAAACGACCTCCAAAACGAAGAAGGAAGTCTATCAGAATAAACATTCTCAACGTTAAGATTTTAAGCTACCTCATGTGGCCAGAGTACACCAATAATGTAATGCGTCAGTCCAAATATCAAACTGAATCTAATCTTAACAGAAACTAAGATTAAACTATATTTTGGGTTTTTAAACATTTAAATGCAACGTAGTCACTCATTTTAACCAATCACTTCATTGTTTAGCGTTTCCGCGTACAACAGAAAATTTACTTCAAGTATTATTAAAGTACTTTTAAAAGTTATTTTGACTAAGTTTAGACCCGTGGCGCGGGCATGAGCGACCTTTTCTAATTGACCCTGCATTGTCCTACGCCTGTGTTTCCGCCTGTCGATATCGTTGTCCGACCGTACTTCATAAAAACTTTTCTTAAATTTCTGTACTTAGTAGATCTAAAACACTGGGCCAAACTCATTCAAACTTGGTTCAAAATACCTTTGGGTGATTATGAAAAGGATTCGAAGTGTTCACCCGTAGATCCACATCCCTTTCAAATGGGATAAAGATGTACGTGTACTATAGTACCGGTATTATAAAAACTGTCAATTGTTACTCTGACACCGTACCAATACATGTAGTGGTGCAAACGTTAATACTTCGGAATCTTTGAATAATCTTCTCAAAGGCATCGCAACAGTTTGTGTTATAACTGTTTACATTCTTTTGATCAAAATGTGTATTCCTAATATTCGGAAATTTTAATTACCAAGAATCTAATTTTGTGTAAAGTATATTGCCCTTGCAAATATACTGATTAAAGTTCCCAAACCATGACCCCCTGTGCATAATGGCGCCAAAAGAAAGAGTGCATACTGCATATTGTTATTAAACAAAAAACTATACACGATCGAAATGAAAGGGTTACTTAGGTAAGCAATATGGCCCATAGGCCTCTAGTTTAAGTGTTTACTTCAGTGAAGTTTATAACATGCAATTACATGTGTTATACAACGTAGCGAGGGTGAATTAGATCTCAGGAAATCTTAAATAATTTGATCATTAACAAAACCAAGTGAATTTACTTTCTTTTTCAATTTTTTTTTTATTTTGATCTTCATAACAATGCTGTTCTCAAATGAAAATACATGTTTTATGGATTGCAATGCCGATACATACCTTTACCTATCTTACTGTTAAACTCCACCTGATTTATTATACTTGTAAACACCAGAAAGTATCCAGTACACAGATGATTTATGAAATTTATATGTGCCGATTTTAAGGGGTATATCTAGCCTATTTGATTTATGAATTGCTAAATGATTTCTGGCTACAGTCTCAGTCGAGAACACCAAGGAAGTGTGACAAGCAGTGACAATACGAATCCATATCTAACTCCTCTCAGAACCTTCACTGGAATTGTTATATTCATGTAGATGCATTAAAAATTCATCAATAGAATTTTTTGAAACATTTCTTATATATCGGTGTAAAAATATAATGTACATGCCTTGGTAAGTTTCGGCGTAAAAATGTACTGTACATGTCTTAGTAAGTGTACTCTACATGTCTTAGTAAGTTTCATTGTCACTTTCTTGGCAGTCAAAATGGAAAGCAAGATAAGAATTACCATTGTGATCCGGTTTTTGGGAGTTGATTTTAATCAACTCTCCTATGCAGTCACTCTGGCAAACCGAAAGTGAAACAGTGTTTGGACCTAAGCACAAATCATCACCGCCGACAAATCTTAGTTCTTGAATATAATAGAAAAATTCAAAGTAATGTATGCTGAAGCATTGTTTTTTAAGGAAACTTACCAATAAACACTTTGAAAATAGTCAGATTTTATATAATACGAACAACTAAGATATTTTTATAGTCTCATGTATTCCTACGCCAGAGTTTAATATAGCCTCGTTCAACCAAACGCTCGGCTGTCTCCGTAAATCTCAGACATGCAGAGAGTCTCTCTTGCTTGTCGGAGATAAACGGAGGCAGCCGAGCGTCTGGTTGAATGAGACTAGAGTTCGATATGAATAGTGCTTGGATCCATAAAATAGTTTGAAATCTATCTTTAATATTACACAACATGATTCATATGGGGTTTCTCGAAATTCTTGTCGGAAAAGTCTAAAATTCATATGATAAAAAAGTGCGTAATTCAAATACAGATTAGAAAATTATTGCCATGCAAGATAAGTTGATTTTAAAATAAATGATAATCGATAAAATCAACTCCCGTCATTACTTCAGTACTTTGATTTATATATATTTCATATATGGTAAGGGGAAATAACTCCTTTCTGACTTTTCTCTCTGTTGTATGTCTAAATGCTATTATTGTTCTTATCCGAACAATTATTTTAAAAATGTGTTTGTAGTTTTAGTTTTCTGACACAGTTGAAAATAAAATTAAACAAGATAAACAAGTTTCTGCATACAAAGATTTCACTATACGCAAAAATACACGGTTTTCTGATGCTAAAATATGCTCTAGTTCATGTTTATCTGACATTTAAAAAAAGTGTGATGACATGTGTATTTTCTCTAATAATTGATGAAATTTAAGGTAGCTCCGTACCTGTAAAATTATGGGTTCAAAGTTAAAAAACATAACTTTTTTTAACTTATTGGACTTAAATTTCATCCACAAATAAATAAAATATATATGTATCCATACTATTTAAGATGTAAGGTAATAAAAACCAAAGGCTGAAATTATCATCTGAAAATCACAATTTTTCTTGTTTAAAAATTAAATAAAAGTGGATGGATACTTGTTTATATATTTAAATTTTATTGCTTACTATGCCAGAAAACTAAAATTAATTAAAAAAAAAAAGAAAAAATTGTTTACATTAGAAAAATTATAGCATTTAGATATATCACTTAGAGAAAAATAGAAAAGAGTTATTTCCCTTTGTCATCATTGAATTATGTCGAATATAAGGATGGAAAACGCTTATAAAATATCTCCAAGTAAACACTGATTTGAGTTTTTGATGTGCACCTATAATAACTTAGAAATTACAAATCTACTTGCAAGAATTTTAATGAATTCATGGTTTATGTAAAATGTATGACGTCACAGGAGGGTGGATTTACTTTAAGTATTTTAGGTTGAAATCAATTCCGTTTTTAACATTCATCAGAAAATTTTACGAGTATGGAGTTACCATTCGCAAACGTTTTGTGTTAATCTGTTGTGAGCATTGGCATCTGAGTAACGTTGTATTCAATTGTTAGATATTTCATATATCACACATACATTCATTTATATGAAAGGGTTGTCTGGAAGCATTTTACACATACTGCAAACATATTGATAGGGCCAATGTTACTGAACTCTCATTTACTAACTATGTGTTGAATAAAACTGCACATAAGTCAATGGAAAATATTACAATAGTATCATTTAAAACTAAAGCGTATTCGTTTTCCGCATCATTCATTGTTCTTATAACAATGATTCCTGTTCGAAATAACAATATTTTTGTTAAAGCGTTTATTCCCGAAAGCTTCATGTATTATGCAAAGGGTTCGCGCATCTATTCGCGGATATATCGCGTTTGTTCGTGGAATGTTTGCGTGTTATTGCCAAAATTACCTGTTTATCCAAACTTTAATTTTTTCACCTATGAAAATGAGCTCAATGGCCATTCGTAATGCATGCAAATAATATCATTCATGCGGGAAAAGCATTCTCTGAAAACTATCTTTGAATTATAATTGATATAGAAAATACTACAAAAAGCCTACTAGTATTTAGCTCATGCATTTCAAAAGAACAAGAGTTTCGCGTTATATATCGCATAACTTTCGCGATATAACGCGAAACTTCCGCATATAAATGCGTTATTTTTGCGAATAAACACGAAACTTTAATTGTTATTTCGTACAAGCTAGAACCCAATTTAAAAATAATGATGGAAAACAAATACATTTTATATTTGAATGAATACTTAGTAAAATTTTATAACAACTGTTTTACGTTGATTGAAAAAATAATATACTCTTTTATATTTATATAAAATATGTAATATTTCATGTTAATTTATTCTATAAAAACGATTCCAAGGAAATAAGAATGTAGAGCAGATTTTTTTTCGCTGACCCTGTGTTCAAACAGGCATTCAGTATTTTTTTCCAAAATTTATACAATTTAAACGTTGGAAATCTTCAAACATTATAGTACTGATTTTAAATGACAAATGAGAATAATTTAGAAGACGAAATTACATTATTAAAATTTGAACATGTGCTAAAAAATATTGTTGTTTATTTATGTACAATTATATTCAATTTATTTTACAATCATATTTCATAAAACTTTTGATTCGAATTTAAATTGTTATTTCCAAAAGATGCCCCATTTTCTATAATATGAGAATACGAGAAGCTAGAGCGATGCATTATGTGACATTACTTGTAGATCACCAATTGAGTTTGATATTTTTATGGAATAATAAATTATATAATTAACTTCCAGAATATAGATGCTTTAAATATATATATTTGTATAAAGAAGAACTTAAATCATTTTATTACAAATGTTTACATTTTTATTACTTTGAAAGCAAGTGTAAAAATCATGACATATTACTATTAAATATATACGCTAAAAATATACAATGGAAATAAATTACTAAATATATATTATTATACACTGTTATAGAAAATAAAGGGTAAAAAAAATGATCCAGTGGCATCGATAAATTAAAAGACGTTCCTGTGATTAAACTGGCATTGATTGAAAAGGCACTTATTTTATCTCATACTGTTTACAAAGATTAAATGCGAACGTAACGCGTTTATTCGCTAAAGTTACGAGTTTATTTGAGAAAGATACGTGTTTATTCGTGAAAGTTTTGCATTATTTTGCCAAAATAACGCGTGTATTCGTGAAGGGTACGCAATTATCGCGGAAGTTACGCATTTATTCGCGAAAGTTTCGCATTTATTCGCGAAAGTTTTTCTTTATATCGTAAAAATTACGCGTTTCTTCGCAAAAGTTTCGCGTTTATTTGCGAAAAAAATATTTCTTTACCTATGAAAATGAGCTTAATGGGCTTTCGTAAAATACAATGTTATGTGAATCGAATCAACAATCAAGTTATTATGAAAAGACATTAAAATCTTTGATGCTTCAAAATAAGCAATATTGTAACCATTATCGTTTACACGTTATAAAAGTTTTGCGTTTATTCACTAAGTATTTCATTTATTCGCGACAATTGCCATTTATTTCAAAAATTCACTTTTTCATTCGCGTACGTTACGCGTTTATTCCTAAAATGTTTGCGTTCATTCGCGAAAGTTACATACGAGTTTCTTCGCCAAAATATCTCGTTACGCGAAAATTCTGTGGTTGTAAGCGAACATTTCGCATTATATGGAGAATTGTATGCATTTATTTTAAAAGTTTCGCATTTATTAGCGGTATGTATTTGATATGAACGAAAATTAGCTCATGTGGGCCTTCGTATTGCCTGTCGTCCTTCTGTATGTTAACTTTTTATATTCTCTACTTTATTCTTCAACCAAACTGAGTATAAAGCAAATCCTAAGGTCGAGGCTTTCAAGTTTATCTTAAGCCCTCTTCAAGTGGGATGTGATTGGGAAATAATTAAAATATAGTGGAGGGTCTCAAAAATATTTTTCTCAAGATTTTTTCCCATATAACATGCAATGTCAATACACAAACAAAGGCTTTCTAATTTACTATATGGTTTGTTCAAATTAAACTAGGACCTCCGAAGTTAGGGTGGTATTGGCCACCTCTATATTGGAACGTACTCCCTATCGAAATAACAATAAATTAATTACAATTCTATAATTGTTTTCTTTCCCATAATTTTTTTATGTAAAAGCGTAGCGCAATGGGTTAGAACGTTTACTATGAATCTGTTAGTAACGAATTCGAATCGTGCTGAAGCTATTATAATTTTTACCTTAATTTAAAAAAAACAAGAATAGAATTTCTGGGTCCCCCGCCGGTCAAGCAGTATACTATTATCGAGTCTATCGACCAAGGCTGATTTTCAACTTGACCAAGGTATTAGTGGTATAAACATTTGGTATAAATTTAATGAAAATCCGTCAAAATTTGTAGGCATGAGAGCGCTTACAAGGTCAATTTTTTGATAAAACGGAGTCATCATTGTGGTCAAAGTCCCATAACTCCAACAAAAAGTATCGACCAATGCTGATTTTCGAACTTGACCAAGGTATTAGTGGTATAAACATTTGGTATAAATTTGATGAAAATCCGTCAAAATTTGTAGGCATGAGAGCGCTTACAAGGTCAATTTTTGGATAAAACAGAGTCATTATTGTGGTCAAAGTCCTATAACTCCAACAAAAAGTATCGACCAATGCTGATTTTCGAACTTCACCAAGGTATTAGTGGTATAAATATTTGGTATAAATTTGTTGAAAATCCGTCAAAGTTTGTAGGCATGAGAGCGCTTACAAGGTCAATTTTTGGATAAAACGGAGTCATCATTGTGGTCAAAGTCCCATAACTCCAACAAAAAGTATCGACCAATGCTGATTTTCGAACTTGACCAAGGTATTAGTGGTATAAACATTTGGTATAAATTGAATGAAAATCTGTCAAAATTTGTAGGCATGAGAGCGCTTACAAGGTCAATTTTTGGATAAAACGGAGTCATTATTGTGATCATAGTCCCATAACTCCAACAAAAAGTATCGACAAATGCTGATTTTCGAACTTGATCAAGATAATAGTGATATAAACATTTGATATAAATTTAATGAAAATCCGTCAAAATTTGTAGGCATGAGAGCGCTTACAAAAAAGTGTGACGGACGGACGCACGGACACACGGACGCACAGACCCACGGACACACGGACCCACAGACACACGGACCCACGGACACACGGACGGACGCCCGGCATTTCTATGTCCCCGCACCGCGTTGCGGCGGGGGACAAAAAAATATTCAACAAATTTTTTGGGTCAAGTATCATATTGTTTGATTAAAAAATTTAAAACTGGTGAAAGTGTTTTGATCATAATGTACTTTTATACATAGACGCCCTATACTAGTACATGTATCACCTTAAGAACGATCGAGCATCAACGAAGGATGAAAGTTTATTACAAAAATACTTATGAAAGAAAACAAGAAAAATCACCTTTGAAGAACTTGATGGCTAGACTTTGTGAAGTATTTTACACCAAGCAACAAATTGCATGGGGTATTACGTTTCTGACCCGTCCACCCGTCAGTCAGTCCGACAGTCCTGCTTTTGGTAAGCTCAACCCTTAGATCGCTGCACGGAATTCCGTAAATCTTTGTAGGTATTCAGGCTACAATGTGTAGACGTGCATACCAGGATTACCAGGAAAAGGCTCCATTATTTTTCTGGGAATTTGGACCTTTTATAATTTAGAATTTTGGCCATAAATCAAATATAGAAATAACAGTTTGTAGGCGCAACTCCTCTTAAATCGCTGTCCGTAATTTCGTGAAAAAATTGTAGGCACGTGTATAAATTTAGCATAAAATGTGTTGGAAAATTTCGCTTCCAGTATTTTTGTGGCAAATTCGGACCTTTTTGAATTAAGAATGTTGTTATAGATTTGCATACATGTATGTGCTGGAGGTTTTAATCTGATGATTTTTATTTTACTATAATAGTTGTGCCCCTTTTTTAAAATTTATTTTGTGTAATGAATGTGTACCCTGCCATTCATTGTGTAGCATTGTCAAGTAATGGTGGAGCATGTGGTATGTGAGCTTTCTCGCATTTTCATTTAATGTACAAGCAAGTTAATACATCGAGGTTTCAACCTGGGTTTGTACAAAAGAAAGTCTTTCTGTTGAAGATCAATTACAGGTGTTTGCTGTATATTTTGTATAGTTTGTTTCACATTTTTCCGCCTTCTGATTACCGTCACTGTAGTCTTCTTTTCAAATGTTAATTTTAGAGTTTTTTTGGGTTTTTTGAAACCTCCCTTAGTTTATCAATGCCTTTTATTTTTTCATAAGCTACAAAGTAAAAGGCGTTATTTTTTACTTTACATCGTACTTCATCTTTTGGGTTTAAAATGCTCATTTTCATTTTTCAAAACGCTCCTAGATGATCTGATGTATATTATCTTTGGGTATTTGAGATCGAGTCATTTGTGTCCATTTCTTTACAATAATATGCACTTGAAGAAGTCTTTAATTATCTAAATCATTTTGGAACAAATATTCATATTGCAATATTCAATTTAGATAAAAAAAAATTTTAATAACATATGTATAATCACAACAAATTTATTTCTTTATCACAGTCTTGCTAATTTCTCAATGCTACATGGAGAATATCCTTGTATATCATACAAACCTAACAAATACATGTGGTAATAGGCAACAATGTATTAAACAGTTAGTTCTTCTCTTTAGCCTCAGTATACTCCTAAGAATCAATTCAGGTTACTATAGTTTGCTGGAAAATTTCGGTCCTACAAAAATAACAACACTTTTATCTTCAATCCACTAAGATTTGTCTTCAGAATAAGAATTTTAAAGACTGCGACTCTTTTGTATTTGTAATTGTATATGAACATTTGCAAATTCTACTTTTTACTATAACAATTTAATAAGTTTAAATTTTCCAAGGTGGTCCAGACCCCTGAGATCCACATATGATTCAGCATACTAATAAATCTGCTTGAAAGAAGGTTTCAAAACAAATATTATGATTCAACACTTTTTTTCTTTTACATGTATTGCCTGTATTCAAGTTCAAACACCTTTTCTGTCAATAACTTGAACCCTAGTAAATATATTCTACTGAAAATTTTTTAATAGCTTTTTGTTCTTAAATTATCTAAGAAACCTGCAATTCCTACCTCTCTGCTTGGTCTCTAGGCCCCACAGACCTTCTACATAGGGATCTTTTATCTGCAGTTGCTCTAGCACATTTATATCTGCATGACAAGACATAAGAATACATTAAAATGATTTAATATTAGTCAATCATTAAACTGCTCTCATAAATATTCGTGCCTTACTGTAGATTCCTAATAATACGCGAGAAATTAATTTCCGCGTAAAATTGTGAGAAATTCATCTCTCACATATTTTAATAAATCTTGCTTTCATGCTTCGGACACATGTAAACTAAATGGTATTATGATAAAAATTTGGCATTGCGATTTTTGATGCAAATAGTTGAATAGCGGAAATAAGTACTTGTGTAAAATAAGAAATTTACAGTATTCCCATTGGCTCCTTTACTGTAAGGAATATCACCTACTCATAAATAACAGTATATTAACATAAAATGAGCTTTTTCACACCTGAAAATACTTGAAATTTGAATTTTCACAAAAACCAAGAAAATAATGAAAGCAAGAGAAGTTTATTGAATTGGACCTCATTACAGAAGCCTTGCTATGGGTTCCTCATAATAAATTTAAAACAGAATGCATGTCATTGTTCTCCAATAAAAACAAATGTTGTGGATTCTAGGGGGCAAATTTTTATAAGCAATTTACATGACATCAAATGTGAACCAAATTTTGAGTTGATACAGAAAAACAGAACTCTTGTGTCAGTAACTGAATATACAGGTGCAACAAAGATCTCATAAAGTACTAGAATTCTAAACAAAGGACAACTGGTTTTTTTTTTTTTTGGTAGTTTAAACCCTTAATAGATTAAACCCTTAAAGAACATTGGCTACATCATGGTAAGAAATCCTCCATAGGTTGATGTCTTAGACCATTACCTTTTGTTTGTAGAAACTGTTGAATGATTGGTAATACTGTTTCCATGGGAACACTCATATTGATATGTGGATAGCTAGCACCCGATGAGACGTCCCTGTTAAATTAACACAGAGAAAAAAAAAACAAAATATTATAAAACTGTCTTAGAAAGTGACACAGATGTATTTTGATTTGTGACAGGTTAAATCAATCTCAAAGAATTGTTAAATGTTGGTTTACATCATATAACTACGGGTAATATCTAAACACTAGAGGTCTGTTCAGGATTTTTAATGAAAATCAAGCAGACTTTGTACTTTAAAAATTAAGTCATCATTAAAGTCCTCATTTGCTATGTCTGAACAATAAGTTGAAATGAACAATACGAAATATATAATTCTTAATGGCTGATCACTGTGAATCAAGAGTAAATGTGGCATACTAAGAAGTCCTTCTCTTATGGTACTTACTTTGCGTTGCACACTGTGACCCCCACAATCCCTCCCTGCCTGTTGACAATGGGTCCTCCACTTGCACCTGCATGTATTGCACAGGTAGTCTGAAATTGTACCGTAAAAATCAGTGCATCTGTGCTAATCAAGAATGTGATCAGAAGTAGACTTTGTCATAAAACTGGAAAGCCACTATGATTAAAAAATATACGGTACATGCACCAGTAAATGATTGAAATCAACTTACAATTGAAATTAACCTTTAAAGTACGTAAAATGAGCAATACTACTTGTACCTGGACCATCACAACTTTGTTCCTCATTCTATGAACTTTTGACACGATCCCTGATGTAGCAGAGGGCAGAAGGTCATACTCTTCATTAAAGACTGCATGACCTATTCCAAAAACTGGCTCACCTAGCATTGTGACAAAAAGTGAAAGAAGGAAAAGCAAAAAAACAATAAAATAATATAGACATTTAAAAATTAATCTTCTTCAAAACCTTATCATGTAAAAGCTCACCTTCCTCAACTTGAGCTGTTTGGGGTATAGACGGGAGGTCAGAAGGTCTAACCTTGACTGACAGAAGAGCAAGGTCAAATGCAGGGGATGAAACATTTCTATACAAAAGCTTTCCAGAGTAAACATTTCCTGATGGCCACTTTATTCTTACTGAAAAGAGATAATTAAGATTTCAAATATCTTTACATAAATTTAAGTAAATTCAACTGTGCATCTGAACACATCGATAGACATACACATACATGCATTGTACCTGCACTTAGACTGCAGTCTTTGACAACATGATTGCATGTCAAGAGAATAACCTCGTTGCCATGGATACCAACTGTGAACCCTGACCCCCAACTTCCTCTTACAGAGATAAGTGGAACTGAGTTGACTAAATTTTGAAAAGCTGGATCAGATTTACCTAGTAAAAATATATATCAATCCATATTAATTATTGATGTAATTTTATATCACAAAAGAATCAAAATAGCTAATCAATTTTAGTTTTACAAAAGAGACTCACTATTGAGTACCAAGTTTGAGACTGTAGGAGAGATGCTGACAGGAATGGCTTCCATTGCAGTCAGTATGTCTGGGAGGGCACAGGCCATGGAGAGTCCCACCCACTCATTGTTCCTCCAGCACAGGGTAGCAATCATGACCCCTATCACGGGCCTATCATAACTGTCATTGTAAATATGAAGATAGTGTTACAGTATTTAGGAAGATTTTAAACTTATTTTACAATACTACCCTTTTGGAGTATAACTACTTTCTTTCTTTTTATATTCTAAATACTGTAAATAGACACATTACAATACATTTGAACGTTTTCTTTTTTAATCGGAGTGTCAAAGTACTGTAATGTACACAAAGTTTTGACTAGTTTTTATATACAGAGGTAAATGCATAGACATATTTCATAGATGTACAGTACAGTAAAAGATACAAAAAATATACAATATGCCCTAACTGCGTATTAAAGGAGGAATGTTTTGGTTAACCAATTCTACTGTGGTGCAAAAAAAGTTCATTGTGGCACATGTATGTACACTGTAAAACAGCTCATGGAGAGCCCTATTGAAGTAGATTATCATTCCTCTTATTTCATGTTTGTCCCCAGCGCCCAACTCCAAAAACATAGTGTAGGCAGAAATGTTGGAAAAGAGCACGCCTTAATGAGTTAAATCTATGATTGCATGTAGTAATAAATTGCTTCATCTAACACAATACTTACCGTAAATTAATATAAAATGGTTATACAGGTAAAAAAATGTAGAAAGTTTAAAGTCCTTCCCAATTTCTGGTTGTGATTTGATTGTTGAAGGGAAACCTATTTTTGGAAACCAATGGTTGGTTCATTTCCTCTTGCTTTTCAAAAGCTAGCTGAAAGAATGCCATGTAGCCTTCTCTGGGCATTTTTATTATCTAACATTTTTTCTCTCTCAAACCCCCCCCCCCCCCAAAAAAAAAACAACCCCCAGAAATTGGAGAGGGCTACATTATTGCAGTTATTTAGGTGCAAGATTGAAATGGGTTTCAGATGATACAGAGCACCATAACTTTACTTTACCCCAATAACCAGTAAATAAGTGTACACACTTTTATCACAGTACCTTTACCTTGAATTATTCCTTTCCAGGAGCAGTCCCCCTTCTGAGCCAGGGACACATCTAGCGTCCGTCATCAACAGGACCTTGTTTTTCCCCGCCATGTTACTGAGGATTCCTTCACTCCTCGAATTCAGAAACACATCAGGATTCAGCCCACCGAAAGGTGTGGACATTATCTCGACTGGATCACCTATGTAGTTTTGACTAGAGGGTTTTACCATATATGTTGATTCGAATGGTACCCACTCATGCAATTTTATCAAAACAAAACAGGATAATAAGTTAAAGGAAACCAGTGACTTGGACTTGTCTTTTTTGTTTTTGTTGGTCTGTTCATCTCCAAATTCCCAACTATCCGAAGGCATGAGTTTGTTCAATATATTTTTCAAAGATGGTACACAAAATATGCCACAGACCTCTCCAGGGAATTGTATGCACTGGTTTTCTTGCAGTCTTTCTGTCAATGCACTGGATGGAGTTATGCCAAGTTCCATTTTTAAATCAGAATTCTCCAAAACTTTCAACACAGTATTTGGCAAACTGACACCAACATCTAATGGCATGTACTTCAGTACATCTCTTCCACTGCAGTATAAATTCCTTTGTAGTTTTTTGAATACATGACTTTTTTCATCAATATGTTCAGATAATACCATTCCATGTGTAAGGAAGTGTCCCGCCCTGCTGTCCAAAAGGAACCCACTACAACTATTCTCCATGCTCCTCCCCATCTGAGAGCGAACTGTCACAGTACCACAAACAGGCTCCGATACTATCCTCATCATTTCACAGTAATTATATTTATCTGCCAATTAAAAACACCTATTATTAGTAACCATAAACACTTTTTAGAAAACAAAATATAAACTTGGTTTACATATGCTTAAACATGCACAGATCTTCATAAATTAGGATTCATCAATAGTATTAAAAGCAGGTCTAGAGAAATACAGTTTTCCATACTATCGGCAATAAAGATAGACAAAAGATGGCCAGGGTACACAAAATATTTCTCTACTTTTATCACTGACAGTACCAAAAAAACCATAAGTACCTCTTTCACCGATCTACAGTAATAAGACTTATAAAGCAGATACTCTTGTTTCTCTAAAGGTTTCCTGTCTTTGATATGAATTTAATACTTTATCTTTGCTCAAAGACATTTTTAGAACTCTAAGATGTGTTGTAGCATCACAAATGCTCCTGCAGTCTGCATGCAGCCAAAATTTTAGATGCCATATCTAGTTTTACATTTGTCTGCACAAAACATTTCCTATTTTTTATCCAAGTTCAAGGGGCATAACTCTGTCATTGGACCTGGAGTGAATTTGAACTTGACCTGTATTTTCTGATAAAATACCTGTGTAACTTACAGAGTCAAAAGTTAAAATTCTTTTTTTCTATGTTCAAGAACCATAATGGTAATTCTGTCAAAAATCATCAGACCTGGACCAAATTCAAATTTGAACTGCATTATTCCTATGACATATTCATAGATCAAAATTGAGTTAAATGTGTAACTGTAATGCCAAGATAATGAATGGAAAGTTAATGATGATTTAATGATGGAAATGGGTAATACTATATGCCCTTGGCGCCAATCTTAAGGCAATGGCATAAAAACACAGACATTATAATTATCAATACCTGTAGCTAGGTACTAGGTTGATTATAGAGATCTGTCCTCATCAGTATAATTTTACTCAGAATTTAATTCCTAACTGCACATTGTTTCAGAAAGAAAATCAGCTACATCATAGTGTTTAATATCTTTGTTCACTGATCGACTTGGAGGTGATCTAGGTAGCATATCGTCTGATTTTATAGAAAATTGAATCATTAATCTGTTAAGGTGGTATGTGACACTTCGATGTTGTGACGTATAGTTTATCAAAATAAACAATAAAACCAAGTTAGAGTAATTACATAAGTAGTTTTTTTCCCAATATTGTCACCTATCAATGTAGTACAGTGGGTTAGAGGGTTTACTATGAATCTGTAAGTCACGAGTTCGAATCCCGCTTGGGGTTTTACAATTTTTACCTTTCCAAATATTTTTAAATGCTATTTTTTTGGTTAAATATTGTAAAATTTGAGAATTCTAAAACAGTGAAAGTATTTCAATTATAATGTACTTTAATCCACATTAATATCGACAGATGTCCCATACCACCAATTAATTAATAAAGTAATTAACTTAATAAATCACATCCAGTCTTTCACAAATAGACAGCAAGCATTGCAAATTAAAGAACTTTACAGTTAGTCTGGTGAGAACTTTTTCAAGGTGCTTAAAACTTATAAATCTATATCATTGATAATATATTGATCAAAATACATGTATACTATAGCTGTCATTCTAGCTGACTGATATCAGATATAAACCAGTAAAGTGAACATAAAAAAAGAATAAATCGGTACTCTAATAAATGTCAATTACATTTACTTTCAAGCAATTTGATCATTATGATAGTAATCAATAAAAACTAATATCACAACTAATTAAATTCTTCAAATCATGAAAGACATTATACATTATAATTTAAGACTTTGTTATTTCTATTAGTAATCCAAAATTATCTTTATGTCAAGAATGTTAATATGAATTGACACAAATAAACTTTAGCCTGTGATGTAACTGATGAGGATCCCATAATTATGGCACGCCAAATTCACATAAATGAGCTGAACATGCAGCTATTAGTTTTACAGATGACAAATTATGTTCATTGACTGTTAACTATAGTTTATGAACCACAAAGTTCGGCAAACTATAATTACAATCGGTTAACTATACTTTTCATCTGCAAAACCATATTTAAGGGTTGTAAACTTTAGTTAGATAAACTTTAGAATGATAATCTAAGTTTATATGTCTGCAAATAACGTTAACAATAGCTAGATTTTACTGATAATTATAGATTCACATCAGTAAACTATAATTTGCATTCTTTAACCATGGTTAAGAGTTGTTAATCATAGTTTCACACTTGGGAAACTATGTTTATCAGATAAACTATGTTTTGCAATCGCAAATGGTTGTTTTCAGCGTTAATTATATAGTTTTACACTTCTGAAACATAGATGATCGCGTTAACTATGGTTTACAGATGTGAAATAATAACAGATTAACGTTGTTAACTATTGTTTTCTGTCTGTAGACTTTACAATCTTTATACCTAGTTTATCAACTGTGAAACTATGGTTAGCTCATTTTTGTGAATTTGGCATGCCATACATAATAGCTAAAGAAGTACGTGGTCCTTAATTTGAATTATTTTGAAGACACAGTTGTCAGTTTAAAATACATGTAACCACAAGTAAAGCAACATAAAAAATATCTCCATTATAGTTAGTAAAGATCTGATTTTTAATCAGACTGCTTGTATATATACATATTGCTACTGTACTTCAATTCATATCCATAACTGGCTTAACTATTTATATTTGACGTGTGTTTTTCACGGTGGGTATGTTTCTCTTATTTCGATTCATCAGAGCTTTAAAATGTAAACGATGTTTAATAGTACATCAAAAGTCCAGCTTGGTACATCTATTTTAAGATACACGCACATGTTTAATATTGACAAGTTATTCTACGAACACCTGCAAATTTCACTTCCGTGTTGTCTACGTCATCACAATTTGTGTATTAACAATGTCTTGTTAAAGCACTACCTCTTGTGGAAAAAATGCGTTCTCAGTCTCAATATATAATGTATTGTATACTAAAGAATGCATACATACAGGATACTTATAGTACAATAAGCTGGGGGTTGTCAATATCTAGTCAATTAAGTTGTAAATGCTTGGATTCTCTCAACCAATCACGTTATTTCCGGTTTTAAACGATTGAATGACGTCAGGCTGATATACCGCCCACAAAATGTATTATACTTAACTACACCAATGCACAAGTACAAAAAATATATCGAAAGGCAGCAAAAACAATGTAACATAATATTCTTATAAAAGATTGTACAATAAAACTGGAAAATGACTTCAAATCTTACCTGATGGGACAGACTATTTCAGGTCAAAGTTCATTAATTTCCCTGATCGCATGAATGTAAACCCCAATGAGGTCACAAGCCTGTTACATGACGGTGAGTGTTTTCTGAATAATATTTTGCTGATAAAATTTGCTGGGAAATGGTCGTGTGTGTAGGGTTAACCCGTTGCTCGATTTAATCTTCGTTAAAAATACAAGTTTCGAGGTGATGAATGCACGCGAGAGTCGGGAATTAAATCCGTGATACATTAAAGTTTATTTTGCACTAATGCGTTGTTGGGAGAATGGGGTCAATTCAAAGAAAAATGTTTTTAAATCGAATGTAAGGGGCCTTTGAGGAAATCTGAGATCTAGCTGAATGAATTGACATCAAAGTACATAATAACATGCCTAAATCATGCCTTGTAGTGTTGTGTTGTATGTTCTAAAAATGATCTGCACACTGAACAGCCATCCTACTTTGTCATGGTGTGACATTTAAAAATTTGGACATGATAGTTGACACCCAAAACTTTAAATCTGATTATAAAGGAAATAAACCCCTATTTTAATATCATGGCATGTGTTGCATTTTGTAAAACAGAAAACAGGGATAATGTCAATACAAGCTTTCATATTTTACTGATTTAACAACATCATTGTCTGTCCAGAGCAGTAATTGAACAATGGAATTCGATCATCTTAATGAAACGTTTAGATATGTTTCTGATTGGATGATTAGTCTTCTTTGATAGCTCAAGGAACTGAAAATAAATCCTCTAGGCCAATTTATAGTTTAAAGCTGTTTACAGGCAGTTTTTTTCTTTACTAAATGTAGTTTTTATATGTAAACAGGAGATCTGTCACACTTGATTTGACATGCATATTTTTTAAAGAGATTTGGCCTCGTATTCTATAAACTCTTCATGTAATTTATATCCCTCTTAATGTGATTTATTCAAAATAGTATATAAATGTTGGATACTTTAAAAACTGAAATTTATGAGGCTGTTTTTTGAGTTGTAAATTAGTTAAATATGAAATTTATCAGTATACATACATTATAATGCATACCACAAATCGCATTGTCTTTTTGTAATATAGTTTTCTTTGCTATAAAAGGGTTTCCAAAAAATTTTTAAAAGACAACATTTAACCAAAACAACCAACCAAAGGTTGTGAAATAAGACATTATATTAAGGATCATCAGCTGTAAGGAGATTCAGTGAAAGTGTCAGTCCAGATATCAATCTAATCAAATCACAGGCAAAATTTTTGCTTTCCATTTATCAGTTTGTGTTCTTATAATATAGCCATGGATGTTTTATAAAATGGTTTTCTAAAATTGTTGACTTTTATACAATTTTTTGTTTCTGATTGCCCTCTAAATGAATTTGTGAATTTAACTTGAAATCAAGTGTTTTGAGTGAGGACTATTTTTATATCTGTACCCTTTCCAAATCTTTTGTAACAGTCAGACCGGTTTGAATACCGGTGCCAGATAGCTCAGTTGGTAGAGAACCTGACCAGAGATTCAGGAAGCCCAGGTTTTAATCCCAGTCTGGTCTGTTATTATTTCTCCCATCAGGTTACATTTAGTGCAGTGCCAACTTTGGACCCAACAAGTTATTTCATGCTAGAAAAAGAGCCTAGGGTGATCTTCATAAGCAAAGATGATTTCAGGGTCAAGGGGGATTTGTGAAGGTCAGACCTGTTCAAATACCGCTTCCAGATAGCTGTAGAGCACTTATCCAGGGGACCAGGGTTAAAATCCCAGTCTGGAAGGTCATTATTTCTCCCTTTTCAGTACACTATTTCAGGGTTGTCTCGAAAAATTGAAGTAGAAGGAGGAAATTAAAAAGTAAAAGGGGTCTAGGAGGGGGCTAGCATTTAGCTAGATTGTGTTTGAAATGCAATAATAGCCGGGTAATTAAATCATTTTAGGCGGGGGAATTCTCCGCGCCCCCCCCCCCCCCCCCCCCCCCCCAGGTCTTAGAGACAACCCTGCTATTTTGTTACAGTATGCCTTTTATTTCAGTGATTCCTATTGGCTAATTAACTTTAAGAAAAGTTGTCATAGCCAAAAAAGTATTTGCACATTCAATAGAACATGAAAATTAAATCAAGGACTAGATGATCTAATTTTATGTTTTTTTAAGTTGGAGATCAATGTCGAGAAAGGGTCAATATGATTGTTTGGTCCAATGTAATTTTCTTCTATATAATCGAACTTTGTCATTCTAGAAATGGTGCACCTTAAAGTTTTTTTTGCTAGTTTCTGAAAACAGTCTCTGTTTTTCTATGACTGATGCTTGACAGAAACGGTACCATTCCTAATGCTCAATTCCAAGACAAGGCCAATATGCTGATATATATAGAGTGAAAATATATTAATTAATTCTTGGAAAATACTTTTCTCTATTATCATATGAATTTTAGAAAAATTAAGCGCACGGTTGTTCTGTTCTACTTACTTCATAAAACTCTTTACCAAAATTATGAAATTCATGGCCCCTGGTGAAAAGGTGAAAATGTATTCATTTTGAGAAATGCTAAATGCACAATTATGATGTCCATGAAGCCCTCTAATCATTGTGAAATTTATGTCCCCTGGGTCAGTGGTTCAGGCCCTAAGGCAGGGCCAATATTGCCATATAGTGAAAATGAATTGAATCTTAAATCTTCAACTGAATGGATGGTTATGATGCCCATGGACCCTTCCACTTAAATTGGGAAATTCATGGCCTTTAAGTCAGGGGCTCGGGCACTTTGATAGAGCCAATATGACCACATAGTGAAATTAATAAAGTTTTATGATATTTTATTCTGTACTTCCATATTTGTTGTGAAATGGTGTTCATGTCCACAATGTCCTCTTCTAAATTCTGAAATTCCTTGCTCATGGAGCAGGGGTTCAGGGCTGCATTTTACAATAGAACTTAATATGGCTTATGACCAAATTAATGAATGCTAATTAATCAACGGATTAATCACTGTTTTATTCTAATGGTTGTAAAATATACCTGTGGAATTCAAAATAGTTGTAAATATTACCGTAAATGATTTTATATTAGGCTACATAAAATTAATTTTAAGATTCTCATCCCCGTCTGCGCCTCTGAAAGTGGCTTGCCCCATTGTATTCTATTTCCTATATAATATTTTCTGGAGTGTTTCAATAGTCAGTTCAATAAACTATTAATAGTATGATTTGGGAAAAGTTGAAATTCACAAGAAATAAAAGGAAAATTTTGCATGAAAAAAAGGAGTGATATCTCAGAAAATTACATTTTTCATTGGAAGGTGTTTGAAAAATTCATACCCTGTCCCACTGGGTTAAATTCATATATACCGTATGTGCCACAGTGAAGTTAGTGAGACTGTATATCAGAAGCTGGAAAACCCCCAGCTTCTATGACTTGTTTGATCCATACTGATAGGACCTGGATCTTTATACACAAGAGATATATATATTATTATATGTAATGGGGGGGGGGGGGGGCTTACAATGCTGTTGAACCCATAGAAAACTGGAAATGGGGAGATTTAAACAAATACAGGAAACAAATAACCTCATTCACTGATTTAGCTTCCAAGGTAATGTGGGTTTAGAACTTTAAAGTCGGAAAAGATAAAACCCAGGAATGAGGCATTTATAGCAATTTTTAAAACTCTTATGTTTGTTTCATAATGAACGGTGTACACAGGTTCTTATTTTTTCGATTTTGTACTTGTTTCATTGTAGGTAAATGCTAGACAGAGAAAATGTAAATGAAGCCAACATTGAACTACAGTGAAAAGACTGGCAACAATAGGCCAGCAGTAATGATTTCCAAAAGGTAAAGGAGTACTTCCTGTTGTAAACTTCATGTGATGATTTATACTGATACAATGGAGTACAAGCTTAAGTAAATGTGATCTATTAATAGCATCACATGTAAAATGATTGGTGTTATGAGTGGTTTTATAAGAAATTATATGGAGGGTAAATTAGATTTCCCCTTCCCCTTCTAGATTTCTGCATGTGGCAATACTATGTGTTTCTCAATAACTTAGAAAAAGAGAATGTGTAGTATAGTGAAATCAAAGGGTTTAAAGATAATTTTCTACTCTTTTTGAAAGTTAATAATTAGGTGATATGTATTTTAATTTTTCAATTTACATTTGGACAGGTAACTAAGAAATGGACAATGGAGAATCGTTCTTTGACATAAGGTAAACAAAAAAAAAACAAACAAAGGAATTTTCTATGGCTTAATGTTAAGATAATTTTGTAAATACAGAAAAAAATAAAAACAAAAATGTTTTTAAGCAAATGTTTAGTTGTCACTTGTTGTAATCAGATGGAACTGGTGCACAGTTATCGGTTTATTGAACTTGTATTACTCTAATGTACAATTATAGAATTTTCTAATTTTTATTTTTCTTCTTTGATTTCAGTGAAGGATTTTTTGGAAATGACAATGATCCAGTAAGTCAGAATTCAGATTGCAATTAGAAAATTTAAAAATTAATAATGCACTGAAATAAAAAAAAAAATTAAGAGACCCACACCTTGCAATTTCAACCAATGCATTTAGCATATGTAATTTAAAGTGCTTTTCCTCCAAATATGACAATCACCACATCCAAATAAATGAATTGTTGCAGGGAACCTCGGATTTCAGCTGGGCAGACGAGTTCATTTCCTCTTCCGAGAACCAAGAAACGAATCAAACCACCGCCTCTGTCCTACAGCAAGGGATAGATGAAGTTATCACTGCTTCCTCTTCACTTCCTGTCATAGCCTCACAAAATAACTCCATCACCACATCACAGCCTAGCTTCATTCTCACCAACACTACCGGTCCAGTACCCCTAGCCAATCAAAATGCAGGAATTCAGTTTGTGCAGCAGCAGCAAACCCAATCCAACCAATCACAACAAATTATTACTTCTCTGCCAAATTTGATTGGGTTAGTGTCTTCTCCTTTGCCCGTCTTATTCAAAGTCAAAGATAAAGATAACTGAATTTTTGTATGCATCTGATTTAAACTTTTATATTGATAGAAGGAAAGAATAAAGTTGTGCAATTTCTTTGTAAACTTGTCTTTACAGGTCCACTGCTCAATTAGTGAGAGGACCCAATGGGCAGTTGATCCTAACCAGTGGACCAATACAGGTCCAGCAATCTCAGCAGACACTCCAGCCTTCGTCAGTTCAGTTTTCCTCTCAACAGTTTCAGACTCCCAGCCCGAGTCCAATTCCTGCCAGTTCCCCTGCCGTCAATCGTCCAATCACCCCCGCTTCTTCTTCTCTCATCACAAAGTCTGTCGGATCTATTCAATATGCCACCTCCTCTGATTCTACAACTATCTCTTCATCCAAAGTTCAAACTCAACCGTTAGTTGGAAATGCAGGTGTAAACTTCCTACAACTTCAAGGAAATGCACAGCAACAGATACTTGCCAGGAACATTCAGGTTCAAGGACAGAGCAGTTCCAGCGGAATCAATGTCCAAGGGCAACAAATTCTGCAAAATCAAGGTCATGTTACTTATCTTCAGGGACATGGGCAGTCTGCTATGTTGCAAGGTCAGCAGGGAGCAGCTGCTGTTCTTCAAGGTCATACTGCTGTGCTGCAAGGCCACAATAATCAGACTGCTTTGTTACAGGGTCAGCAGGGTCACACTGCCATGTTACATGGTCAAGGACAAAACATTGTGAATACACAAAACACTGTTATACAGAACCCAAATGTTGTGAACTTGAATGTAGCACATGTGCTATGCAACAATCCTGCTCTGCAGAATCAACAGGGTGGGACAGTCCAGCAGGGCCAGAATATTCAAGGAACTCTTATACAAACTGCTGATGGTAAAAGTATCATCATCCCTAGTCAGCTTCTACAGTCAGGTCAGCCAATCAACCTCCAGAACATCCAGCAGGTGTTCCAGCCCCAGCTGAACAGCAGTGGAGCCAGTGTTGTTCAAGGATCCTCCACAAGTGGAGCGGGCCTAATCCATGGGAATGCCATGTTGGGCAACAATGTGACTCTTGGTGGTATTGGAAATGTGATCCGCATGGCTACTAACACCTCGATGGCTGGACAGGACAAACACTTAGGTGCGGGGTTACCTGTCATTGGTGTGAACAGCCAAGGTCAACAGGTGCTTATTCAGAGGACTCAAGGTCAGCAACAAAACATAATGGTACGCACTCTCACACCACAAACTTTACAGCAGCTTCAGCAACCTAGCAACAACACCTCCAGTACATCAAACTATCATGCCTCTCAAGCATCACAAGTAATGCAGCAACCTTTACTGGTGTCCTCTCAGCCTGGGATACAGCTCCAGAGAATAATCACTCCCACAGGTCACCAGGTCATAGCAGGTCAGCAGAACCAGGCTGTGAAGGTCATTGGTCAGAACCCTGCAGGTGTATTGTCTATCAATCTCCCCCAGAATATCAGTTTCCAGAATCCTCAAATGCAGACTGTACAGCTTCTTCAGCAGCAGGTACAGCGGGCAGCAATGGGGGTAAAGAGCGAGCCGGGCACATCTTCACCGGCCCAGCAAGTGGTGCTTGGGGCGGGGTCTGACTCCAAAACTCTGTCATTTGTTACCAAAATGGTCTCACAGCAAGGCTCTGTGGGATTACAAAATGATGCAACTAGTTCACAGTCTAGTGTTCAAAATGTGTTCACATCTCATGTGTCAGTCATGCCGCAGTACTCTGTGGCGAGCTCTATTGCTCCATCCGCCACATCCCAGTCCCAGACTGCTCTGTCTCAGCCAATATTTAGTACTACTACTCAGATACCCCATGTCGTTCCCTCAGTGGTAACACCCCAGCCCTCTACCGACACCAAACCACCCTCATTTATACAGCAGACCACGTTACAAGCAAGAAACAATGCCCCAAAACTTCAGACCATTCAAATCACGCCGGAGACCCAAAAGAAATTGCAGTTGATTCAAACAGAACTGAAGACTCTTCAGAGTTTGAAGCAACTGACCAATGAACAAATGCAAAGACAGAAGAAGCTAATAGATGTTCAGAAGAGCATCATACAGAAGTGTGCCCAGCAGCAGCAGCAGGCTGCGTTACAGGCAGCCCAGCCAATGATTGGTCAACCCCAGGCAGGCTTCCCCGCCACCCTCAACTTGGTTGAAGTCAAAAAGGAGGAACCTCAAATGGTTCATCCACCAATGATTGGGGAACCCCCCACTGGCACAGTGCCCCAGCAGGTTACTGTAGTCAGCTCCTTAGCTCAAGGTAATCTTCTGGATATTGGTGCCTTCTGAAGAGACACTTGAATGTCCTCATTGTACTATCATTGTTTTTATTTTTCAACTGAAGTGCTAAAACCAATAACAGAAATTTTACTTTTTGATAAAATTTTGTTGTTGATTCTTGAGTATTGGTGTATTAAATATCAAACTCTGTATATGCAATTTGATTAACAGGTGCCATACAAGCAACTGCGACCCTGTCGAATGCCTCCCCACTGTTGTCAGCATTATCCTCAGCCACCACCAACATCCGTCCAACCATAGCCACCACACAGAATCTTATACTAAACCAGGTCACGTCGGCCCAGACTGTGCTTAAAATAGGTCAGGAAGCGACCGCCACCCCGAGTGTGCCAAAACCTATGGGTACAAATTTACTGCCAGGAACTGCAACTCTAACCGCTGGTACTGCACAGGCACCAGTCCCTACGCAAATCAAAGTAAGAGTACTATTTTTGGATATCAAATCAGAAATGTACTACAAATGCATGTACCGGGTAGTTTGTGCTGGTAAGAAATTAGATAAGTATACTAGGAGCTTCAATATCCCATATTTATTAGATTATGGATATAAATTTGATAGTCATCATTTGAATCCCACCGTTTGATGTGAACATGCATATACCATTCAGTAATGCTTGATTGCTTTTATTCAAACCTTTCCAGATAGCAAATCATGTCCTTCAGTTGAATTTGACACCTGATCAGAAGAATAAGGTGGAGGGTTACCTGGCCCGCATGACCCCTGAACAACAGCAGCAGCAGATCAAACTGTTCCTGAATCTACAGAGACAGCAGCAACTCCAGGCCCAGGTGCAGGCCCAGAAAGCCCACCAGGCAAAGCTCCAGCAGGGCAAAATACCCGCCCCAGTTCAGGTGGGCAATTGACCTCAAATTCATCAAAACCCATCATGGTCATAAATTTTTAAATAACAAATACAGTACATATTTTTTCGGGGGGGGGGGGGGGGGGGGGGGCTATGTATTCTAAGAGCCAAAAAATATCATTTTACCTTTGTCAAGGTAAAATCTGTTAGTGAATGACCATGCTTTATAAATAGAGTACAGTTGCTTCATTTGAAAAAGAAACTAAATCTAAATAATACTTGTTCTTATGCAATTTAAAATTTATACTTCAAGTAAAATTATTCAATCAGTCTTTTTGTTTTAGAATTTGGCAAGTGGCAATGCAAACACAGCAGTGGGATCAGGTGCCCCAACAGGTCACATGATCTTACAGACAGGGGGACCAGACAACAAACTGGTTGCTGTGGCTAACATGCCAAAGGAACAGCTGTAAGTCAGAGTGTCCATTGTCCATTTAGCTGAACATGGCTTATACCATCAAAGTTTGTGTCTTGATAGAAAATGGTGGTACATGTATTTGATTGGGTGATTTTTTAAGATAATATATTGAGCAAATTTTACAAAGCAAATTTGAATAACAGTAGTAATCTAAAATAAAACATAACTGTATCTAGCAATATTTTTTGTGTGTGATTATACATGTACAAGTGATTTGATAACTTTTGGTTGTGGGATTCTCCTTACTGTTTATGTGAATAAATAATTGTGATATGATGACTTAATCTTTTTCTGTAGGATTCATCAACAGTTGAGCAAGGATCAGGAGAATGCACTGCGGTCAGACACACACACTCCATTCCACAACCAGAGGGACATGACCCGCAGACTCCTGCGCTACCATGTGTTCCAGTGGGCGGAGCCACCCAAGAAACTAATCAAAAAAGGTCAGAAATCAGCCAAGTTCAGGCCTGGTTACCTTAAGACTTTGATCTCAGTCTTACTTTTCCACTATAAATGCCTTTTGTGATAGTGATACTTTGATGGAAAGAGAGCTCATCTAAGAATTAGCACCCTCAAGCAAGTCTTTATAATCATTAAATTGCTATGTGTTTGTTTATTTCAACTGATTATGATCTCTAAATATGATATGTACTGTGTACAGGAAAATATTTGCCCCGTTTTGTGTTTTTACCCTTTCGCTCTCGTTGTCAGCGGGAAAATTTAAGACTGGACGAATTCCAACATCTCAAATTATCTCTTTTAAAACACAACTTGTCTGAGCAAATTCAAGACGGAGGGAAACTGTTTTCAAGTGTAAAAGGGAAAATGGCACGGGGCGAAAATAATCCTGTATACATTATTTGATCTATAGATACAAGAGCAGTAATTGTCTACTGTTGGTTAAATACCACATTTTATGGCACTACAATAGAAATTAAACTTATGTAGCTGTTTAATAATTATAGCCGCAGAATACCTTTTCAAAAAGGGGGGAAAACCATTTGTAATTTACTGAAGAACTCATAGTGAAAATGTTTCTATTGTTTAATTAAATTGTATTTTCAGACAAAGAAATGTTTGAAAATTGTGCAGAGGGCTTGATGAGAAAAAGTGGTGCTATGTTTGAAAAGTTCCGAGTCTTGCTGATGAAGGAAAGCATGGTTAGTAGATAAATTATGATCACTCCTTTTTAGGGGGCCTGTACACCTATTTTAGTTTGTATCATTTATTTCATCACAAAATGGGAATTGGAATGCATTAATGTACTTGTTTATCCAAGCAAATGTATTTGTTCAACTTGTTCGCTTAGTGGTCATGTTATAAAACTAATGAACAGTAGATTAACAAGGGGTTAAACTTGATTTTTGGGGCATTTTATTTATGTTGGTTTTCCAGGATAAAACTTTTAGTTATTAAATTACAGTTAAGGGTGAAAGACATGTAATAACTGTATCGTCGGTAAAAGAAGGCAGGGATTTGTGAATTGATACATTATATGAAAAAATACCCTCTTTTCTTTGAGAACCCTTTATAACTTGGTGAAAATTGAATACTGTTGGTAGTCAATCCTGCTGATTCCCAAGAACAATTCAGTAAAACGCATCAAGGATGAATGTTATACAGTAAAACTTCTATGAAATAATGGCTGGTTTGTAAGCATCGCCAATCTAGCAAGAATTAAGAATGAGTAGTGAAGTTTATACATTTTATCAATTGTTCATGGAAAACCATGTTCTGTTAATAATGAATTTTTTCACTCTTTATTATTAATGAAACTATGTTGTATCTAACGAGCTAGTAGTAAAAAATAATGAATGAACTATAGAATAATTATTGTGGGAGTAGGTAATATTACATTATAACATTGTGTTAAAATAATATACTGTGAATGATTGTAGAGGAAAAACAGTACTGCAGAAACTGTAATGATTCAAAGACTGCTGAATGAAGATCTCAAGGAAACCATCACCAAGGAGAAGAAGCAACTCGCTGATGACCCGGGTACGGTTATTTCCCTGTTATAGAAGTCCTAGCTGTTCCCTTGTCATAATGTAGCAGGCACTGTACTAACTGAGCAAGCAATACACAATGGATATAAAAAGATGTTAAAAATTGATGCAACCTTAATGTGAATTCAGACACCTGTTTTAAAAACATTTTGTATTTTTAGAGTGTTGTAGGCTACACCAACAAAGGTATCCTTTTGCGTAAAATATGCCTGATGTTGAATTAAATTTTCTCTGTTTTCAGGATCATTCAAACCTATTCCGTTACACATTTTACAAAAATCTGAAAAGGCAGCAGCTGCGAAGGAGGAGGTAAAGCCTGTGGTTGTTAAATCGGAGCATTCTCCAGAACAGGTGCCCCCTGACAGTAAGTCCTCCAGTCCCTTCATCTCAATAAAGGAGGAGGAGAGTAACTCACGCCCAACTACGCCAAAATTCAGACTGATCATTCGCAATGATGGACAGAAGCTGACCAGTTCGACCTGTATAACAGAGGACGGGGACGCTGATAGTGACACAAACACTTACATTGCTGAGGAGAGCAGCACCGACAGTTACGGGGACAACAATTCCGACAAAGGTTCTGTGGGCTCGAGGTCAATGTTGGATAACATTGAGAGTAAAGCTGCTGATGACATCACGATGGATGACAATGCTGCCTCTAGGTGGAGTGACATTAGTAATGATGAAAAACCATTCTCCTCCTACATGGAGACCGAGAGTGCTGAAGCTTCACAGATGAGCTATATGAACTATCCCTCCAATAAAATGGAGATAGAAGAGACAGATTCTAATGCATACCCAGACCACACGGAAGCTGTTCCTAGCATGATCTCATCAGATGACACTGTCAATTACAGTAGTCAAAACACATTTCATCGTAGTCCACCAGCCATCAGTCGTTCCTTATCATACACATCAGATAAAGCCTTGTATCGTCAAGACAGTTCCAAAAACTCCAACTTCAGTGGGTCATTCTCTGCTCTAGAGGATAGCCAAAAATCGCTGGAGTCAAGTGCCAATTCTTACACTGGCTCCGCTTGTGCTCAGTATGAACCCATTTCCTCTGATGAAGGGGACGAGGAGGAGGGTGTGTCGCGATTTGTGCCTGGTAAAAGTGAGCCTTATATTATAAGTATTGGAAAACACACTATGAAGTATTCTGGTGATTCTCAGTCATATCTGCAAAGTGAAAACTTAGGCAAATTAAATCAAACCTCTAGTGCTGATGTGATTGAAATTGCTGATAATGATGGTAACCTCAAACAGGAAAGTAGTAGTAGTAGTGATAGTGACTCCGATTCAGAGGCAAGTTCTCTGAAGGATGGTGATAACGTGACAAATTACCAAATGCAAAGTGCAATTGATTCCATTTTGCAGTATGACAGTGCAACATCACCATCATCAGCATATCACCACATGGACCAATCAGATTTCTTAAGTAATGACTATGAAGCCAGCCAATCAGAAGAAAGTGCTATAAATAGTCCCCAATCATATGATAGACAAGATACTGGGGACCATACAGACACTACCTCTATGGAGGATGATCTAGATGCTGCCGTCAAAAGTATTTTAATGTAGTGGTAGTCATTTCTACTTTGTTGTTCATACCACATGCCTTAGTACATGTCCATTGTCCATATCATTGTAATTCATTGAATATAGTGTAGGTAGGTAGGAATCTCATGAAATGTCTTTAAATTCCTTATAACAGAATTTACAAAGTAAATTTGTTCTAGCTGTGCTGGCATTTGAGATGCTGATAGTAGATTTCGTTAAATTGGCAGAACATGACAGGACAGAGTACTGTTGTCCACAAATGTCACTTGGGTCCAATAGGTTGCTAGTCTTGTAGACCATGACACAGATTTTGATTGCATTTTCATTTATTTTACCTTTGATAAAAAACTATGGCTAAGTTTATGTTAAAACATTATTTTCCTTTTCTGAACAACATAATTTTTTCATGAATTTAAAAAAGGATATATGCATAGAGGGGCAGAGAAATCATGTTTGTAAATTTGAACTCGACTGTCTTCCTCTTTATAATTATTCATCGAATTGATTAAGAATCTGCAATTATAATGGAATGAAAAAAAAAAATTATAGACTTTTTTTTATAAAGTAAGAGGACAGCTTCTATTTTTTTTGACATACAAAATGGAATGTTGAATCATTTGAAAGTTGATGCCCCTGTTTCTTACAACTATACAGTGCTTTGTCGGTTTAGTAGCTTGTTTTGTATTTTAGGTAGACCAAGGTGTCTATCTTTGCATCTTTTGTGATATTTTTGGTTATTTTCTACTTTTGTAAATTTTTACCATGAGAAGGAATAATAGGTACTGAATACCATAGTTTGTTACCAGTATTGCCTTTGATTTGTGTACAAGATGTTTGATACTGTCAATGATTGTTTGTTGATGTTGTGTACAAATCTTATGTTGTAATTCATAATTCATACAGGTGCACATAAGAGTTTTTTTTTTATGAAATGAAAAAAAATAGGTTAGGAAACATTGGCAGCATTTTTGTGCTAGTCATGGCATAATTTCATGTATTTCCTCATTAATATCATTCCATTCTTGTCAGTTTGTATGGTATTATGTATTTTGCAATAGATCACCTTTCTTTTTCTGTCTTGACAAAGAAGTGCCATGTCAAAATGCAATACAGGAAAGATATGTACATAAACACACAGTGAACGCTGTGGCTATGGTCACTGTTAATAAGTATTTACCTGCAACTTGTCCTCAGGTTGCTGACTACCTGAGTACCAACTACATTTTCAGATTGAGTTTCTCAAACTTTTATTTACATTTTTCCAAGCACCTCAAAGATGCTTCACAAAAAAACTTCTTGCAAGCCAGATCATGGTACAATTTGCTGAATTCAAGTTTTCAAGAAGCAAAACTTCATAAAAAATTTATCGAACCCAATATTTTAATGAAAAGTGGTAGATAATGTGCATATTTTCTGGCTTTTTGTGCATTGATGTAGAATTAAGTCATAATATCTCATTTATTTATTACATATCATATCAAGAGTTCACCCTATTTTGGGTAATTGAAAAAAGAAAGAAAATGAAATAAAACAATAAACAAATGCTCTTCACGTCTTGTGATTTATCAGAGTTACCGTTCTTTGCCAATAGAACTCTCTCTCTTTGGCAACCTCTCTCTCTCTTTCTCTCGGTGTGTGTGTGTGCGCGTCCTTTGCTTTGAAATACGTATATGTACGTGAGAGCACGAATTTAAAAAAAAAATGTCAAAACCTACTAGATTTTTATCTTCAATAAGTCACATCATCTGAATTTATGATGAATGGAGATGTTAAGGCAATCTTTCAAATTATGAAATATTAATTTCTACGGACCGCTGGTTGCGGGGTAAACTCTGTACTTGCTTGCATCTTAGGAGCCACGGTCGCCGCGACAGCTGGTGGCGAATGACAAGATGCTGGGAGACAAGTCATAAATATTACTTATTTACATATAAAGGCCTCCAAGCAGTTACCAAAGAAAATTGGCTGCAACAGATGCAAGGAAATGTGAGATTTCCTTAACTGAAACTGGGCAAGTTTGAAGATGCTTGCCAAGAAGGCTCGTAAACTTTTTTTTTATTTTCGAGAGCTTACACCGTGTTGATTTCAGCGTATAAATTTTGCTGAAGTTGGGGTGTGTCACGCGCTCCTATGCCAGTAATCGTCATCATAATTTACGGCGGTATTCATACTCCAGTGGTTAAATTTTCTTTGAAATAAAATGAAGTTGTTAAAATCATAAAGTAGTTTAACGACACGGTATTGAAATTCAAAACTTCGCTTCACTACTTTTAAATAGTATCTACGAAAGATTCAATTGCAGCAATACAACACCGTCACATAATGACGAGCGCGTGGCAGGCGTCGAGCGTTGACTGTGCGCGCACGTGCGCCATAAATTATTTCTATGGGACTCTGACGTGCCCTTGGTTCGGCTACTGATCTGACGATACAGGTAAACGGGTTACCTGACGCTAATGACCCCCCCCCTTCTTTCTAACCCCACTTCATGGAAAATGGTCACAGTTGGGGTGGGGGATACAGGGTCTGAGCGGTGCGTCAAACTAGGGGCTGATGGGAGCTGCAGAATGTTCTTAAATATTAATTTTGACGTGTCTTCCCATCTTCGTATTAATTCATCAAACACATAGAAGTGGTGCGTCCGCTGACCCAAACGAGATAGTATCTAAGGATAGATTGGACGGGTGGAGGTGAAACAAAGGGGTGTTACGTCACGTGACGGCGAAGTTCGT
>NC_069111.1:50276961-50299461 GCF_025612915.1 Magallana angulata | reverse complement strand
TAGCGGTTTTTGGCGGTGTCTATCTCTCCTTGAGATAGCAATAGAACCTTGTAATTTACATTGTTTGACGATCGCTATTCTGTCAGCACTATCATTACACGTCATTGAGAAATTTCTGTTAATTGCAGGTTTTGTTTCATCCGATCAAAAAAGAACGTCTTCATTTTGCCACATTCCACGCAAGATAACTGCAATCACACGTTTCCAGACGTCACAGCGGCACGATATTTCCCGGAGTAAGCCGGGCCACGTGAATCACTATTTAATCTATTAATTATCAATATCACTTTTTTTTCACTAATCCTAGTATCCATTTGCACATTTTCCCTTTTTTTATTGTTGTTTATAGGATTGACAAATTGTTGAATGAAGGTGTTGTTATGCGATTGTTTGGAGATTTGTTTTCACCTGCTTTACCTGTACATTTTTTCTTTAAATAAACACGTCTGAATGACGTCATACGCCGTTTCGTCTGCCTTTCTGAGATTCATCCCCGACAAAGGTCACAAGATGCTAACTCAACGAAACATGAGACAAGTTGACCATCGCCATCCCTATACCGTCCAGAACCCCCATCCATTTTCTCTCCGCACGAGCCACCGCGGTGATAAATCGCCGAATATATAATTTGCATAACCCCATGAAACGTAGACGGATTGGAGCGATGTATCAACGTCATCTATCCATCTCTCTGCTCAACTGAGATTTGATCTTGGAGAATTTGATTCTCTTCTGCATAGCGATACTGTCGACAGGTTTGAATTCTTGGGCTTAAACTATATTTTCAAAGGAAGATAATAGTAGTTTATCGTGTGCATTGTAAAAAAAAATACGTTACATAGATTAAATATAATAAATAAAAATGTCTATTGCATGTGTTGCAAAACTAACACATAAACTCACTCTATACACTGAACTACTAGCTGCATTTACAGTTCCATAAACGCAGATATTCCAAAAACATATTGGTAACAAATTTCTTTTAAACATTGCATCTTTTGTCAGCTTTTAAAAAAACATCACAACTAATATATGTAGTTATATTCAACAAAATCAGAATACATGATGGTAACGATAATCATTCTATAGTTATTATTGAAAAGGACAGCAAAATGTCTCATTATGTGCGCGTAATACGTCCTCTGCCCCTGATGACAAATGCATAGATAAAATCGTTTGGATATGGAACGATGCTCTCCTGGGACTATGTCCAATGATATCTACTCCACCAACTTCAAGAATAATCATGTTCTTTAGTTGAAAGTAAATGATAGTGCTAAACACTCCTATTATTCTTGCCGCAAAGAAGCAATAGAGTAAGAAGAATCAAATACGTAGAGTTAAGATCAAAACAACACTTTTCCTTCCAAAACTAAACTATGTTTTACTTACAATTAAATCGAGCGTAAAAATTAATGAAAATTTAAATCATTTAATACAAGAGCTTTTTAGGTCTTTAATTAATTTTCAGTCAGAATTAGAACAAAATTAAAGCGGAAAAAAATGTACAATTTATTTGATTTTAAATATATTTTTAAAATTACAGCTAAAAGCACTAATCAACAAAAGAAATTTCTGCACAAAGGTTTGCCAACTGTCACGTCTTATTGTTGAATAATATAACATTGTAACTATATGTAATTTAGAACATACCCGGTATATACATTTAAAACAATATTTCGTAAAAAAAAAAAATTGGATTCATTGTATTTAATTTGATTGCAAGTATAAATGTATTGTAAATTCCAAAATATGCTTAAAATTAAATGGCGGAGGAAGTAAATGTAAATGACCAGCAAGTCGGGGTGACTTCGCTTATTTGTTGCGTAATGTTGGTCATTTACATTTTATTCAACACATATACATGATAGTGTAATTTTGATTTGCGCGAGTTTATAACTTTATTTCAGATCAAAGCAAGGCCCATAAATCCACGACAAGTCGTTAAGTCTAGTGGTAAACTCGAAACCGTTGTGAGCGCGTGGCCAGCCTATTGTCACCATAGGTGTAAACAGGTGTGGTCTGTCTGACGCAACATCTGCCGGGGCGAGCAGTTGGTCAAGACAAGCACGCGACAAAGACTACGGTACACCGTCACAGAGGACAAAGGAACGCGCCGTGAACATAAGCGGCCCTCAATGACCACTGGCAATCTGACACGATTATGTATAGTCCATTATGGAGGAACTTTATTTCCAAATGCTTTTAACGAGAACCGCGACCAAGTACTCGGTATAGCCAAATGTATGTATCAACGTGTTTTGTTGATCTGCCGGCCCCAAGTAATGGTTAATTGAGTATTACATAATTAACGGAATTAATATCATTGTGTTATATACTTTTCTGTTATTGGTCCATTAGCCAAATCCATCGACTTCCCTTTTTGTGCATGCAACAAAGGAAAAAAAATGTCTCGTGATAAATAACTACCAATCTGAAGAACAGATATCAACTAAACGAAATAGTATATGAGAGAGAGAATCATTTTGAGACACACTACTTCTACGTTTACAAATTAACTGCCCCCACCCCCCAAAGAATAGACATTTAATTAGTTGGCGATTTTGATAAACCCCTTTGCATCAGGTCATAAATTATTTTATTTTAATTCCTACAAAGCACAGGGTATTTGTCCACTGCAAATGTACTTTGTGTTTAATTGAAACTTAACGACGTTCAGCGGCAGTGCTCGATATTGGATTTCGCTTTTCAAGATTCTATAGTAACATCACGAACTGTGGAAAACCGTATAGCACAGGAATGTTTCCGGAGGCTGACGTGAAAATCGGACACAAATTTGAAATATAGAGAAAAAGATGTTGTATATGTATATAAATAAATATAGAGGAAAACGGTAAAATAAAGGAAACGTGAGTTTGGAACAGATAGACAGACTTTGCCATACTACAAGCACCTACAATTTCCCGACGAAATCCCAAATGTACAATGATGTCACCCGGGAATATCAAAATCTAAACAAATTATAACTCATGTTCAGATTATGTCTCAAAAATGTATTTGCAAGCATAATTCCTGACATTTGCCCCTTAAAAAAAATCAGATAGTTTTTGCTACAGAGTAAAACATAACGGGATCTTATTTCACCAATATCTCGAGCTAATTTGAAATAATTTATATTTTAGCCTTATTTAATTTGGGGAAAAAGATGAGATCAATTAATATACATGTACATGTATTGGATACAACTAGTGCCTGAAGAACGCCTTCTTTATTCCACAGTAATCCGGTTATAATCCTATAATTATAAACAGTTATTTTTCTCCCGAGTATAAACTTCTTGATTCATATATACTTTATGATCTGCATAATACATATATGATGAATTGTCGTTTTGTATATCGATGTAATCATGCACCTTTACTGTAATTATGCGATTTCACCCCCCCCCCCCCCCCGAAAAAAAAAACAAAAAAAAAAAACAAAAAAAACCAAAACAAAACAAAAAAAAACAACAACAAAAAATAAAAAACGCGGAGATGAAAAAGAAGAAGCTTTGAACGCATGTAATTACAAAATATTTATGTATACTAGTATATGTTCGCTGAATTTAAACTAGTTAAATTTTGTTTAGGCGCTTAGCCAGTAACCAAAAGGTTGTTGTTCAAATCGATCCTGCTGTCAACACTTAATGTTAAGTTGAATAGGCTTCATTCAGTACACACAGCTAAAAATGGGTACCTACATGTACTTAGCTGAAATTTGGCTGCGACGGACCGAGGGGACTCAACGACTTCTACTCTGAGCATCACAGAAAAGGGTGTATAAACGTCATTTCACGTTTTGAGCCTCATGACCTGGTAAGGAGTCTAACGGCTGACTTTTTCAAGAATTCATTTTACTTGGTGTACAAATATAATATGATGTCGAGTTCTTTCTATGATGTCTCCCTTTGACAGGGACCTAAAAAGATTGTAATAAGTCTAGAAAATTATCCCACCCCTATTTCTACAATGTCACCTGAACAAACATCATTTACAGATGTGATGGGATAAATAACGCTATAAGTATAGGGAAGCACTTATTGCAGAAATGAGAGGAACTATTATATATGGGGCAAGACCGAGAATCTGAATCGAACCAACAACCTTAATATATCTGTCCAGACAATCAATGCGTTGGATATCCTTACAAACCTTTTTACATTATTCATTACAATAACTAGAATAAAGTTATATCAAAAGTTATATTAAAAAAGGATTCTATATTTGGTCCTAACTCTCGACTCTCCTCTCTCATACAGAACATTTATTAAACAGTATATGTACCATTTTAAGATTTGATGTTTTTTCTTTACAGAAAAAGCAGCTATAATACGCAGTACCGTTGTAAATGAAGTACTCAGTAATGCATTTAAAATAAAAATGACATGTTTGACACTTTACAACCTAACACTTTCTCTACACATTATGATTTGAGGCTTTGTGCTGAGTAAGCTACTCTTTTCTTTGGTATTTCTTTTAAATTGTTCATCCCATACTGATACGACTCCAATGACAGCATGATTGCAAATCCATTCCTCTTCTGTTTACTCTCTATGAAGTCATATTATATGTCTTCGGATTAAGTCTATCAAAAAACACAACCCAAACTTTGGTTGTTCTGTTAGTCAAATCATACTCGATACCAATAGCGTCAGGCACTTAATAATGTGCATATATGTGTAATTTAATGTAAGAAAGCTAAAGGCCACGAGGAAAATTCATAGAAAAATCCAAGACCGAGTCCGACGTTCACGATCCTACATGCATTTTTCATACATTCACGCTAGCCGTCTCCTCTTTCGTTCTTTTTTGAGCATCGGTTCCAGGCATTTACAAAAAATGGTTAGTCTTCCGAAACACTAGAGCCCCATTAGTGTACGGTTACTAAGCACATCTACACTACGATTCGTTTCGGTTTAAATTGCTCGGAAAAATAAAGCACGGTCCTTCATTGGAAAATATCCCTTTCAAATTCGCCATTGTATGAAGTACCTGATTGAAAACGATTAATAGTATTCCCTCTCTTTTCAAATTTTTCATTACAAAATTTTTGTTTTATTTTTTGCTTTAAAGTTAATTATTAAACTTGAACTAAACTTGAGGCTAAGCTTGATGAAGAGTTTTGTGGAACACATGCCAAAAACAGGAAAAAATCGATCGAGATACAGTGTACACAAACTGGTTTCTAAGCGAGCCTTTCCAGACCCGCAACCTTCTGTTGTGCTGCATTCAACATTGCCTTATCTTTTCGCAGGCAGACTTCCTCATACGCTATAATGGCTGTATTCACGGGCACATGGTTTCCTGGAATTTATACACGAATCACGTATAGCATCGCCGTAACCATGACAACGCTGTCACTTTCTTAAATAACAGACAAGCTACGACTCTACCCGGATTGCTTATTTTGCAATTTCAAGTACAGTTAATTGCGGTCTTCAATTTTATACTTTACACGCTGTCTTTAGATTTCTGTTATATATCAGAATCTTTTTTAGAATGCATAGTCCAAGAGATTTCGTTATACATCATTTATGACTTAGACGGCCTGATACTTAATTGTATGCTAGTTCAGTTGGTGTCCGAAAATCGACTTGTTTCTGGACTAAAAATGATAAAAGTCCAAATTGTGATGACATTAAAACACACATTCAGTATGCCAAAGACATTACGAAGGACAAGCACATCATGGCATACAACGTATGTAGAAATCCCCTTGTCCTGACATAATCCCTTCAAGTCTGCTCTATTAGGCTTTCCAGCCGATTCGGGGAACACAGTCCTAACAATGCAGGCTTTTCTTGAGCCAATTCGACAGGAATGATTTCAAGACCAATCAAATGAAGACACGGAACAAAATTTGCATGGCGACTATTTATTGTTCATAATGGAGTTGGTACACTTTTCAAGAATCTAAGACCCCAGTTGCATAATGTGTGAAAAGTGAGGTGTTCACACAATTCTATGGTATAGGACTAAACATGTCCAATAGACTTGTAACAGAAAGCTAAATAAAAAGTTCAGAACAAGATTCAAAGAATCTTGCTGTAAAATGATGAAGCCACTAAAAAGACATTTTCGTTTTAAAAAAATATCTAAAAAATAGTTGCTGCATAAACCTACATTGTCTACGCAAAAAGGATGAAATTGACACTGATAAACATGGTCGTATAGTTTTTATACAATAGGATTACACCACACAAAATTGCACCACAAAACAACACACAATGAAATGGATATTGCACAATATAGATATTTATATCACGTGACCAGAGGTCATGTGATGTCATATAATTACAGGGACTACATAATCAGGTGACTAGTTTTCATATGGCAAATAAAAAGAGAGGGTTTAATTAACCGAGTCCCTGATAGTCACTTGGGTACGAATCTATGATGAAAATGACTGCTACGATGAGCTATATGAAACTGCTGATCCAAAACTACTTTCATTTTATTTTTTCCTTATTTATTAAATATTTGTTAAATCTTTATCATAATTTCAAAAATTTGCTCAAGATTTCAATATCAAAATTTAAAGAACAAGCAACCATTTTCATCAACACTGATGCACATGATATGCTATACTAGATACTATGTACAATGGTTACTAATTGACACCCAACATATTTAGTTAACACTTTCTAATACATTTGTAATTTGTTATAAATTCAGAATACTTTGTTCAACAAGCACATTTGATCTCTATTTCAAAAAAATAAAACTTTAATCTAGAAAAGGTTAACATAAATCAAATGTAAATGCAACATCAAATGAATCAAGTATTTTTCCCTTTTCTTTGTGGATTCAGCAAACCTTTTAAAATTGAATGATACAACCTTTGTACACATATGCAACAATATAAATGGGAGAAGAAAATTATGAATAAAGTAGCACTTAAAGAAAAAGATTCATGAAATTGCTGCTGTTTGGATGAAATGCTTTGTACATTATAGAAAACGAGGTAAAACTACAAAATGACCAGAGGTGTGTGAAAAATATATACACCCAATGCCTACATGATTCAAAGAAAAGATTACAGCACAGGACATTATGCTTGGAACATAATAATAAAGGGTTTTCTTGCGTATTGCCAACTTAGAATATCCTAAGCACTGCACTCACTGTATTTATATTAAAAGAATGAAGCGACTGTAAATAAATAGTGTGATTCCAATAAATAACCTACAGGACTGTTCTCAATGACTCAATGAAACAGAATAAATAATAAATACTGTAAACAAAAAAAAAAAAAAAAAGGAAAATGGCCGCATGGTATACTTTGTTACCATGTCAAAAAATTGGCATTCCTATGGCAAAATGGCAGTAAAATCCTATGAAAAGCATTAAAAAGGACTCAGTTAATCCCACAGAGATTTCTTTGACCTATGTAAAGAATTGTGGATTTCTGTGTAAAATAATGTGGATTTCATAAAATGCAAAGCAATTTTAAAAAGTAAATCATAAGAATGTAAATAGTAAATACGTGTAACAAGAACAATGGAACATCAGATCTTTTAGTTTGAGATTTGATAAACATCTGTGGATTTCTAATCCATTGTAAAAAGTTTGTTCCAAAAACAGACCAATGAGCAGCACAATATGGAATGTTACTCACAGAAAACCGAGGGAATGTTTGCAAGAAAAATTTCAACAAGCCAATATGTGGAATGTGTATATGCCTTATCAAGATGCGAGTTGATGAACCAAAATTAGGTAAAATGAGGTTTGATTCAGCACCTTCTAAATACTCATTTGGTGTCTGTTTTGCAAAAGGATTAGCTATGTTAGTAACTACTTTTAGTGACCAACCCCCCTTGAGAAAAAACACCCAATGAACTTTCATTGCCAAGTTCCACTTTTTGCCATTAAATGGACGCAAAAAGATCAATAATAAATAGTAACAAATAAATAAGAATCAACAAAATCAACTGACAAAATCATAATCAATAAATATTGCACAATCAATAGATTGGATTTGATATTGATCAATATAGGCACTCCTCTTGTACACTATCAAAAACAAAACTACTTTCAACAAGATGACTCACTTGATGATTTTGTATCTCCATATACAAACACAAAGCTGCAAACACTTATTCTCTTATACTGAGCAGGTTAAACTGGGGATTTTTTTGTCATTTCCTCAAATCATCAAATTGAGATTTTTCTGCATTTTTTTAGATGTTGAAAAAAAAATTTTGGGGATCCAAAAGTGAGCCAAAATTTTAGTTTTTTATACATGCAATTTTTGTAAGCAATACGACTAGAAAAATGAACATGGTTCACAGTTAGAAGGACATGTCATGGACATCACTCAAGTTAATAAAAATAAATACTTCTGTTTATCGCTGGTCCCTTATTTAACCATATCATTCCTAAACCCATTGTTTGTGTAAATGCAGACAACAACACAAAAAAGAAGGTAAAACTCACTAACCAAGAATCGGACGTGTGCAGTCAACACATGCCTAATGGGTACAATCTAACAATGTACGCTATGTTTAGTATAAAGCCATATAACTTACAACCAGAAGCGAAAACAAACGAAACATAGGGATAAATAATTACAATAATGCTAACCTTTAACGAGCATATGGAATTCTCACAACACATTATGAAGAAAAATCAAAGAAACTTGGAATGTTGTTCTTCTTACATCATAAAAAAGGGATTTCATTACATTAATCTATAAATAGCAATAAAAAAAATTGTCAGACAACATATGTAAATAAATGGATACAATAATTTCTCCTAAACTCTCAAGACCCTGACTAACCCCATTAATGGAATAATCCTGAAACAGGTATAGAGCACAGATCAGTCCATTCTGAACACACAGGGTTCTAGGGTGTACGTGTTAATGAGAATGGTTCGGTTTCAATGAGACAGTTTCACTGTATAATAATCATCATGCCATCTTCATCAGAACGAGAAATATGATCTCGTTTTCTGCGATGCTTCGTCATGTACAGGAGAGAGGGGTAGGAGCAATGTTTGCGGAGTTCAAATAAATTATTCTCGACTAGACAAGACGAAAGATCAAACCCTCAAAGAAATAAAGAATACATTTACAAACACCTTGAACAAAAACTCCCTTGTCTGGGTAAATGCAATGATACACAACTTTCTTCACATCTAAGAAAACAGTCTTGTTTTTACCCAGTCGGAAATGAAACATATAAATATATAAATATTCAATGACGCAATGTGATTTGGTATACTGATAAGAATGTTCTTCAGCTCGTTTTACTGACACTTTCACGGTTGTTATTGCCGTCATCATCCCGCCATTTATCCAGACTTCGCCGTCTTGCATTCATAAAGAAATTTGCCACAGTGGTGACTTCAAGTCCTAGCTGCTGTGCAATAGTTGCCTGCATTTCCTTTGAGGGCCTCTTTGTTTCTTTAAAAATTGCATGTAGTGTGCGTCTCTGAATATCAGTGAAAACTAAACGAGGTTTCTTAGGTGTTCTGCTTTCTTGCATTGGGAGTTCTTGTTCTTTCCGTTTACAAGCTGAAATCAGAAGAAAAGCATTGCAAAATTAGAAGTTCAAAGAAAAAGCAGCTGGCCATCATCATAAACTTCAGTCACAAAATATTCTACAAAACATTTTTTATACTTAATAAAAACGTGTCTCTGACCATAATGCATGCTATATAGTTACTACCTGTCTAGAACCACAACAATCAAGTTCACAGACTTAAGTTCTCCATGAAATATTCATGCTAAACATATTAAAAGCATCACAACAGAAAGCAAGTACAAGTACATGATACAGAAGGCCATTAACTGGTCTTAAGATATTTTTTTTCTCAGTTGTCAAGATTCTACATCATCAATTGTACAGTACTATGCCCTATAAAAGCTTTTTTTAAATAGAGTACCTAATTCTATTCCCTTTAAATCCTGCCCCCATCCCCATTTCCCCTGCTGACAAGGTTTACAGCCCAGTTTTCCCATTATTAGTCTAAGGGCGTCAGACATAAAGACTTGGTAGTCCGTGATAAAACAGCTGGATGTGCAGCATGCGTGGAAAAACTCCTTGCTTCTCAGGTTAATTATTTATGTTTTATACTTTTACCTTCATCAAATATTAAGGGCAATTTGGATAATAAGACAGGGAGCAGTATATCATCCTTCAGGATTAATCAAGTCTTAACTTATGGCTAAAAACTACATGCCCCTCCACTCGGCTGTAGCTGGGGTCCCCTGAGTTGAAGTCTGCAGATAACACCCCATCATTACACCAAATATATTGGTCCAGATAAGTGCAATTTCCGTTAACTGTTTAATATGGAGTCTATAGACATCATCCATAAATAGGGTCATAATTTTCGCAGTCTGATTTCTCCATGATGCTACTTGGTAATTTGTTTTCAGTTATCTAGGTTTTCCTCACTTTTCACTGCAGAAAATGCATGGAATCCCTATTTAGAAAGGTTTATTGGCATTATAATAAAAATTGTACCAGAAAGTGGTTCAAAAAAAGAGTTGTTACAAGTTGACCAAACTCTTGAAGGTAACTATTTGCGCATTTTTAGATGATAAGACCTGAGTTTTTTCAATTAACTCCAAATTTGAAATTTATGAGGGAGATGACTTGCTACGAGACAATAAAACAACATAAAGCTCAAACAAACCTTTATATAAAACTTATGTGGGGAAGTAAACTTAGCGGTGTTGACATGACCTATCTGTCCTATCAAATTTACAGAAGAAATTGGTGAGAAAAGCAGGAGTTTGTGTATTTACACTAGCTATCAGTACAAGCTATTCCTTCAGCTGGTGACAAAATAAGGCATGTCCACATTCTGCGCCCCTCTTAACCCCTGCTGGCATCTTTATGAAAAATGAAAATGACACAGGAACATGAGAGCTTAAACTTAGTAGGTAAATTGTCCACGACACTGTAATGAAAATCAGCTGCTGGGTTTACTTAGCAATCTTACAATATTCCCATCGCCAAGGGTAGCGCCTCGGCACTCAGAAACACAAGAATGGCAGGTAAATTTCACGATGTAATTCACACCTTTCTCAGGACAATCGAGAGCAATGCCAGTGCACCTGTCCAACGTTGCCGTCAAATGACCCTAACACTACATGTATCTATTATAGTTAATGGTGAGAAAATAATCTGGCATGGATTTGGAGATTTTAATTTGTTAGGATCGAGGAACATCAAAGAATTAACTCTTGATCTCATCACCCATCTATCTGTCTAAAATCATCCCGAATTTCTCTTTCACTTCGATTAAAAAGTCAAAAAGTAAGAGTTGGGTTAACTTTGAACTATCTTTTATCAACATTTTGTCAAGTCCAATTTTTTGGTCCAATTTGTGTGGGAATGCGCAAGCATTATTTCACTAAGGACTAGAATGGCAATAAACAATATCGTTATATATGCCTGGGAGAACCAGAAACCCCTATTTCTTTCCCATACAGGGCACTGAATGCATAGAATATCTGAGTTAATGAGGTAGAATTATATACACTCACAATAGCACTAATTTACCTGCCAGATCACAACAGCCTAGTTCAGTCTTCGCACCTATACCTACAGCTAAATACTCAACCTTAACGAGTTTATACTCTCAGGCCTAATGAAAACTCTCTCCTCTCTAATGAAAATTGTATGGTAGCATAAAAAAAAATAACTAGCAAAGGACAGACAGATGGATTAAGACACATTTCACTGACGCTGTGTAAGGCAGTAGCAAGGAAACCTTTTTTTTCAATTCAAATAATCTAGGTCTAAAAGAGAAAATGCAATTAATTCTAATGTGTTTAGTTCAAGGCTGACGTCACCTTTCATCACCAATTTAATATAAAAAATTAACCCCAGCCCACAGAGAAATTTTTTTGATGCTGCTGCAAAAATTCAAGTTCTGAAAGCTAGCTTTATTCAATTGAATGCAACTGTATGATAGGAGATTTCATTAGAAGATTGTACACTATCTAGCGTTTGAGCACTCTCAGGTAGATTATCATGACAAAACCCCGTTTCTGCTTATACCAAGCCGTCCTGCAAGACTTAACAAAGGCCGATGTGGGGAAAAAAAAGCACCTAGTTGCCTAGACAACCAATTAGCTGAAAACTATTCCAAGATTTGATATCTGTTCCGAGTGAATGAACTGTTGCAGGAGAGATAGGCCACCTCTTTCCATAAATCATACAAGGAGACTGACATGCACAATTAAATTACTTGGATCCCAAAGAAACAGCCAAGAATCTTAACCATTTAAGGACACGTTTTTAAAATAGCATCTTTCAAAACTGTTTTAAACAGACGAATCACATTTTTGCAGAAGGGGCTTCATTAGAAAACTAATGTTTTATATTTGTTCCATAATGATATACACAGCTCTAGAAATATGAACAAGCTTAAGATGATGGAACAGTAGAGCCAAAAGGTTGAGGTTCCATGGGAATCTGACAGCTGAAAATGCAATCAGAACCAAGATTTCAACAGTCTCATGTTTATTGTTCCGCAACAAATTCTATTTACACTTCAGTATTTTTATGGATTTTATAGATTTGTTTTGAAATATTCTCGTGCAACAGAATACTTGAGTTCTATAAATGGGACTGGGAATCAATAAACTATTAAACTCAAATTTATCTAGCAGAGATAGTCCTAATAGTCCACAGAAGCGCCTAGCTGGAATGCAAACACCAAGTGTAGGCCTAAGCTGAGGTGCCATTGTGTTCTACATTTGTGGTCCTATCACAAGAGACCGGGGACTGGCAGCTGTGTTAAGCATTGACGTCAAAGCTGCTTTTGAAAGGCAATCAAGAGCGAGGTGTACTTATCAGCATCCTTAGATTTCCTAAGACATGCAGCAAGAAGTAGCTGTATTGGTATTACAGTATTTAAATCGCTTTGCTATAGTACTGGGTACCCAATTCCAAACCCCCTTACTTGTGCTATTATTCATTTATTAGCTATGGCCAGTTTTCAATGGTTTATAACAATTTTCATCATTTATTCAAGAGGAGGCAAAAAAGTTTCACTTTTGTCTGACGATAGAACCTCTATCTATTTAATATTTGAAATATAAATATTTGAAAACACTTTACTTGGAGTATTTAAAGATATCTTATCCAAAGCGTCACTTGTGAGATAAGAAAGACAAATAAAGAAGAAATACTTCCAAACTTCCGCATTTAAATTTTTTGTCAGTCTCTCTTAAAATGTCAGATATGACTTTGTACCCCAATAAGAAGAACCATATCAAAATAATTTTTTTTAACTACACAGAGAAAATGAATTCCACTTATACATCTAAAATGAAAGTTAAGCACTATTTGTAAATACACGAATTTGATCCAAACTATCAGAGATATTCCTACCTAGCATAAAAACAAAGGTTAGCGAGATTGACAGTGGGTAGCACTGGATAAGTGACCTGACAGTATGTTTGAGTTGTCGATGACTTACAAGAGCCTCCTCGCGTACCCTCACGGTCTCACCATCAGACCCCCTAGCAAAGAGCTACCGACCAAGGGAACAACCAAGTCACCCTGGAGAGGCTTCACTGTCAACAGCCAAACTGTCAGTTCTGAACAGTTCGCTGCAAGCCCACAACACTCAATGTGGATGTCAAGTGGATGCCTCGCACACGAACTGAAGGAAAGGCACAGTTGCTCATTGTAAAAATAGACGGCTTGTTTTGGTTGTTGTTTTGCAGTGGAATGCCAGATATTGTCAAGCATGGGGACCAAATTTGTCAGTTTTACCCTCGTAATGTTATCTGGCGCAGTGCAAACATGGCTACCCCCAGTAAAAGAGAAGACGGCTTTCATATCAGTGTATGCAAAATCTGGACAAATATTTAGAGTTTTTAAAGGAAACTTAACTACACAGAAAAAAGAACATCTTTTACGGAAAATTACAGTTGTGCTCAATTGTGTTTAAAAAACAAATTCATTGTTTGATTAAAAAAGAAATAACTTGGGTAAACACAAACATATTCTACCTGTCTGTGGAACACTTTGCAAATCGCTTTTAGACCAAGTGGGAACAGAAGGTTTAAAAAAATTGTTAAAAGAAAATCTTACAATTAAAACATTGTCCTTAGCAGAGCAGCACCTGAAATTTTCTGGACTTTTTTCAATTCACATTTAAATAAAAGTAGGCTTACAAAGACTGTACAGCTTTTTAATTTCTTTGATTTGAATCGTTTGAGGACCCCCCTCCCTTTTAGTAGTATTTTTAGCGAACAATTTGATATTGTACTTGTAGAATGCCAGACTTCACTTTGCACCAAACTACAGCCATGCGTAGAATACAAACCTTTCCAACTGAAACAAGTCTAGGTCAGAATCAGCGTCTGTAAGGGGATATTCTGAAAGGTAAACACACCTCATAGCAAAAGAAATCAACAGTCTACTCAACAAACTAAAGCACACACTAGGCTTCTCAACATGTCAACATTCTATACAGCACTTCACAAATCAAAAAGATAATTCTTATCAAATTTAATTTGAAAATTTTATTTTAACACAAAAAATTAAGTTTGAAATATTAAAGCTTCAGAATATGATAATTCTAAATACGTGAAATTGATTAGAATAGAAAATTATTTGCACAACAATGTTGACAATTTTGAAAAGTCTTTTGTATAAAGAAAGCAAAAAAAGAAAAAAATGAAAAAAATATCACCAAAATCCAACATAAAAAAATGCATTTGGCAAATTTGTATATATAGCATGCATTTTGTTGGTTCAGAGACAGGTTTTTTCTTCTCTAAAGTGAGAATCAAAATGGATGAACATAATAAGTAAAAAAAAACCACCGCCCATCATCGAAATCACCGGATCAAGCGTTCGCCATTTAGTACATAAAGATGGAAATTAACATAACCATTTAAAGACATGCCATTCATTTGTCAATGATTTATAATTTATTTTTGAAACTTAGATTATCCAAAATATAAAAAAATAACAAGTTAAATAAAAGTTCTGCTTTACTTATATGCAAATGGCCACCAAAAATGCAGGCTATAGTTTTTTTTGTTAAATCCCAACCACTGAAAATTTCATTGGAATTGAAGCATGCTTTTTGCTCTTTTTATTTTGGTTGCTTTTTTGTGGGGTATCATTAATAAAAAGACTTTCCAGAATATGTCAATCATTCTTACTTGATGAAGAGTTTGAGAGACAACATTATACGAATATATATGAAACAGAACAAGAGTCTCGAGGACCTCGATGGTGGTACAGTGAACACGTAACAACACGATTGGCCTACCTATTGTGTTGGGGTGACCAAAGCCTGAGGGTGGGGACCCATCTTCTTTTTTAATGTTGGCTTCATTGAATGATTTTCCTATGGAAAGAATGGTAAAAATTGGTACCTTATCGTAACTAATACAATTGCCTTTTTTTCCTCCTTTATTTTCCAGATTTGTTAAGTAACAAAGTCCCAAAAACAAACAGGAAATTTTTGGTGGACTTGTGACAAGATAATTTTTGGTCACTTTCTGAAAAACGCATGCTCATATATAGGTAAATAAATTAAACACAAAATACATATGGCATTGTGAAAACATCTGAGGCAATAAACAAGATACAGCCACAGTAGTGGGAAATGTGGAAGTCTTTTATAGACAGAGAGTCTATGACAATACATAAACCACACAAATAAAACAGTCTGGGGCTAGGAACATGAACACAGTATTGGAGGCAAACACCTCGATGTTAGATTAACAATGCAATAGTATTTGCAAAATCACATCAACATATATAAACAAATGACAATTTGGCTCCTACTCACATATAAAAAAAACTTGTTGTCAACTAATAAAAAATATTAATATGATATTATAATTTTATTTCTTGTGCTTTAACTGCTAAAATGTGAACTGAGGCTCATAAAACTTTGTACAACCTACTCTCACTTGTGTTACAACATTAATTAGTTTTTAATCCTATATGGCTACAGTAGTAAAATAATTACTAGGGTAGAGTTCCATGGGTTGATTAGTAACACATGCATGGATACCTGCTTTAATACCCCCAAGGGTATTATTTGCAACAAAAGATTAAAAGATGTGCTTCTCTCTTAGGCTCTAATAGGGGAAAGCAGACATTCTTTTATACCGTACTAGAGCACAAAAACACATTTTTCTTTTTAATTTAATTCTGCTGTTTTTAAAAGGAACAAAAAAGATTCAGATCTTCTGCCTGGAAACAGAAGAATAATTCCATGTTTATACCATACTATCTTCAAACATGGAACTCATAGAAGGAGTGTGAAAGCAGCTTAGTTGTCATGGCAACAAGATGCTGTAGAATAATGGAGTGGTTGGATATTCCTCCTGCTGATCAAATAGCCAGCATTTTTTTTTCTTTGTTTAGACAATACTCTTGATCAAAATAAACTTATTCAAATTAAGAAACCAGGCTGTTTTTTTTGGTTTTAATTCAGGAATACCGAGCTACGAATATCTGTTCTTTTTCGAAAAAAAGGAAAAAAGGAAGAGATTGGCAACTGTGCCATGTTTAGCATCCTAAACTGCAAAAAAATGATGGTTCATTCAAATCTGATGACTCATTTTACGTAAACATGAATCCAACTTCTACAATATGAATTTTTTTTTTAAAGCAATAGCCACACACCAACAACCCTTGCAACACGTGGCTGATTGAAATCACAGTGCCTGCCAACTCAGGTATGAAATGAGGGGATATTTACCCCCCTTTTTTTATTTCATTTTTTTTTACCTGGTCATTAGAATAGACAGGCAATTGCAGGCAGACTCGTGTGGCTTAGATAAAACCGTGATAATATGAGACTGGGAAGCTGGAGCCTGTCATTTCTCTCCGCCATCCTTTGTCTTTCCTGCTACAGAAGGACACTTGAAATGACTGTCATCTCTCACTTTCCACAAGATGATTAAAAGACTAACACTTTCAACAACGACCAGAGTCAAGGGAATGAAGTTGATAAATTAAAAGGGGGAAAAAATTGCATTTGCCCAGAAACTTGTAAAATTAAAACATGCTTTCATTAGTTCAACATATTGCAAAATTATTGAATTCAAAGTATCATATTACATGTGAAACAATATTTCATCCAATTTTCTAAATAAAAATGCATTAAAAAGGGTTTTTAATTTACTTTTTTTTTCAAATATAGTTCTAAGCAAAACAGCAGTGCACGTGCTGATCTTTGCAAACAGCAAGTAATACTTAAGAAAACACAGGCTGACCTGCCTCTATCATAGAATAAAGGGGCTTTTACTGTAAAAAGGTTCCTGAGAGACCTCCTCTTTGCGTCTATCTACTCTGATGTTAACTGCGCTCCCTTGAGACCCTCCGACAATGCCATGCAGCTATGGCTGCTGCTTTAATAGGCAAAATTACCCTAAACACTGGTATCTGTCAATCATTCTAAATTCATCTTGGTCTTGTAGTTGTATAAATGTTCGTAATTGGAAGTCAAGAAATGTGGCCTCTGGAGCTGGAAAGTCATCATAAATTTTACTCGCTGCCTGTAGTGCTACTGTGTAGATTCACATTTCCTTCAGAAGCCAGGCTGTGACATTTCCTTTTTTAGGGCAGGTTAAAAGTCTATATTATTTACGCAATTCTGCAAATCTATCCCCTAAATTCCCCTATGAAATTCATCTACAAACTTGACCATGTGGAATTGGAAATCCCTTACAAAAATAGAATATCAATGTTTCTTGTGTGAAAAAGCTCCATTTTGCTTTTGAACTCTTTTAGCAGAATTCGAACCCCCCACTGAACTTGGCTTTATCAAAGTAGACAAAGACCATTTCTACCAATCCCTGTTGTTTTAAGTTGGGCTTGTCATCTTTATTCCAATCAAATATGAATATCTCATCATGCAAACTGAAAGCAAACAAACCTCCTGGATGCTAATTGCAGAGTCTGAGGCAGGCGAACCAAAACACGAGCAAACAATTCTGTTCAAACACACGGGAATGAACAATGCGGCTACAGTTGGAGTAGTTCCCAGCTTCCCGCACCAAAATACAAGAGAAATGGCGGAAACCCTCTAATTTGTACGTTTACCAACACTTACATGGCATCAGACGCAATGTTTGCTGAAGCTGGCACTATACTCAATCTACTTAAAAAATGCCAAAGAGAGCGGGGAAATATCTTGCATAAACTTTCAAATATAACAAAATTTGAGGTCTAGTTTAACTGAACAGTATAATTGGTCAGAGAGTTGGAGAAAAATCTATACAAGAGAATTTTGGAATTCATTCAAAGTTCTATGTACAATTATTTTGATCAAAAGGAACATCTTTTAAAAAACCATGGGATAATGACTCTTAATAATGATTCAATTACATATATGTAGAACCAACCCCAATAACTATATTGTTGTATCTTTTCATAGTAATCACATTATCAACAGAATGTCTACAAGATGTACTTAAATTATGTTTCCCTATTTTTTCTCTCTAAATTCCCAATTGCCATCTATTCTGAACCGACAAAAACAATTTGAAATCCAATATCTTCAAAAGCCTTAGAAAACAACCAGAGGTATAATAGTCTCTCCAGCCCAGCAAACAAGCAGTAATTTGTGTTATTCATAATACTACCATTGGTACAGGGAAATTCCATTTAGGGCTAGGGCCTGTAGTCCTCTGTGCAGTAGCTTCAAGTCCTAGAGACTTGTTAGGATAAAGTGTGTGGTTTCTTTGAATAACTGTATTGAGATTTCATGTCGACATGGAGGGGTCCCCTAGGACAACACAGCCAAATGAAAAGATGGTATTCAATGGCAGGTCTTTCTGCTTAGCAGAGGGAAAGATTCACAAGCCAGCGGAAGAGTTTGAACTGTTCTGAAAGTACTCATAAAAACTGAAGCATCATCAAACTAAATCACTCCTACATCACAAATTATCCTGGTATAAAAATATTCTGCATCATGACTACCTATCTTGTTAGCAAATGTTACACTGTAGATATTCAGTTCTTTTGGATGTTACAAAACAAGAGATTTCTTTAATATAGACTAGATGAAAAGCAATTACGCTAGATATGTTAATGCAAGTACCAAAAGCAAGAGACAGAATACCTTCCACTGTGACTGAAGGCACCAGCTGGCATATACAATGTTGTATGCTGAATAATTGAAGGCTATCACAACCCCTTGCTCACCAAAGGATCAAATTAACAACACGATAAGCACTGTAACAGTAACATAATGTTCTCTTACAATGACCCAAAATTAGAACATTCTGTGTACCGAAACAACTTCATTGCCTAACGTTTTTAATTCGAGACTAACAACAAGGCATATATATAAATGTGTACCGTACATGAATTAAATGCCATGAATTATAAAGAGATGAAAAGAATTCCACGGATGATTCTCTCTTCCTACCTTTCTACACATGGCACATTAAATATTAAAGCACACAAAGGCCTATCAGCGTAATGTCTGTTGGCTCTTCATATACAATGTCAAAATTCAGGTAAACCATTTCAGCATTGAAATACTTTGTATGTTTTGTAAAGTGCTTTGACAACATCCTTTTCTCTGTATTCTACCTATGGTCAATGTTTCTAATAAAAAAAGCCACATAAAGTTTAAGAATAACTGGCACAGGTTTCTGTCGTAAAACACACTTTGAAATGTTAATCACACCTTGTGACCCTGGCAAACTTCAATGGTAGATTTAGATAGCATGATTGAAAACTAAAACTATTCAGTAAATATCAAAGTGGAGTATATGCTTCCTTTTATAATGTGCCTCCCCACCAGGTAAAAACCTTACAGGGGAAGATTACCGAGAGCTCAAACTTCTCTGTTATCACCGACGAAAGAGAGGGAAAGTTATTATTCAAAATATTTAATAAAAAATGAAATAAAATTTGTAAAACTTTGTCCCTTTTCAAATGTATTATTACTGCAAAGGCATGGAGGTTATCATCTTTGATTAAAACATTCTTATTTGACGGGATTCAAACTGTGAAACAAAAAAATCAAATGAAATGCTACAAAATTCTAAGCTGGTATTGTTGTCTCCAAGCCGATTTCTTCTCCTTCATGATCAACAAAATGCACAAGAGATGGAATCCCTGTGATAAAGCCAGCTCTTCCCTTGTTGCTTAGCTGCAGCATGAAGTCACATAAAAGGGAGCATTTTACACAGCAGAAATGAAAACTAATAAACAAAATTTCATTATCAAAGGAGAAGAATTAATTGCGTTGTATGACATACACAGAATGTTATCAGCATTACATGGACTATTTTTACATTTCACCGGTGGCATGCTTCTCTCTAGCGTAAACTCCATTTTAATTTTAGCATCAGCATCTACAATATACCTCTGTACTGTTGCTCTACATCTTGAATTTCAAAAATAAGTCTGGTATATATATGTTGTACAAATCTGCTTATTTCTGAGAGTCTAGTCTAAAGTGTTAACATGCAGTTCTTTCTTTTTATATCATGCCAGTGGTAGTTAGTAGAAGGGGAAATAATCCATGCCAGACCCAAAGGGAGAGCAATCAGGGTAGCTTTCTTAAGATTAGTAAAAGCTAGTGTTTCAAGTACAGTTCCATTTCTGCATAATATATATAGGTTTGTATGATGTCTTGTATAGGTTTTCAGTTTGTATACATAATACATTAGTAGTTGTTCAGCCCAAGATTGTCATGGCAATTAGTAGATACAATCCCATTCCTAGAAGGTGAAAATAAAATACCTGAATATAAACCCACCAATCGCTACCCTCGATAAAAGACACAGGTGGAATGGAAATCTTGTTCAAAGATTTCAAACTGAAAAAGACAGCAATAAGATAAGGATGTGCAGAGAGTAAAAAAAGGTTTTCTTTTGGTATAAAAAGCAATTGAAATGAACTTTACATATTGTTCTTCCGGTCACTGAAATTTGACTGTACTTCAATATTACTGGCTTTTGGTTTTTATTGTGGTATGCCCTTGTGCGTGTTATTTGTTGAAACATGTATGTCATTTGAAGTTTTTACCCCTACATTCAGCAATGCCTTTGTAACAGGTGTGCCATTGTGGAATGAGTGGCAGATGGTCTATGAAAAACAATGTTGCCCAAAAATATTTGCATTCTTCACCTCTTCTGTCACATTATTAACAACCCTCTCACAATTTTTTTTTTCCATTTGTAAAAATTATAGTTTTATACCTTTCCATACACCAGAATTAATTTTTAAAAAAATACAATTACTTTAACGTTTGAAGCGAAAAACAAAACAAAAACCCAGGACATAACCATAACCCATTAACTTCTCCAAAAAATAAACACTCATTTCCCCTCCCCCTTTTTAGACACAAAAATTTTTAATATATAAAGATAAAAATACATTGCTAGTTAAATGTGTGCTTATTCATAATGTCTAAATATCCATTGTCTGACAGAGACTCTGTAGTGACAAGGTCCACAGGTAGATGTTGTGTAGATAATTACATTGCAAGAACACCTGACTTCCCGAGTTATTAGAACTGCCACTACATGGTGTAATTTGGTCTAAATGTGACAACACCCGGGCAGATGGGGCATTTCTAATAATGCTTCACAAATCTAGCAAATGTATTATCATGGTTTTAGTATTATTCCCTAGAGGCACAATTCAAGGGGAAATTAAATAATCAGATTGTATGACAAAATATTGTTCCGAGTCACCTTTTAATATCTTTTTTTTCAAAAGGCACAAGGAGATGATCAGGAGTTCATAAATATTCAAATTTTACAATGGATTTGAAGTTAGTTCATTTAAATGTCAGAATATTCAATTAGAGAAATTAATTGCTTGGACTATTCTAAATAATTCATAATGCCCCTGGGCTGGCCTCTTGTGGCTTTGACAGTAGTCACACTTACAATCCACATGTCTTTGTTTACCCAAAGCCAAATGTCAACATTCATGAACTTTCCTTTGTTTCCCCCATTGAGCCCAGTGGTCCCATCTAACACCTCCCCGAGTTGCTGGAGATGAAATACTACCCAGAGAAATATTTTGCCTGTTCTCTTGAGGCACTGTGTGTAATAAATGCTTCAGTTATGACAGGGTACCTGCTTTTTTCATAATGTGCAAGTGCAAATGAAGTAAAGATAAGACTCCCGTATAATTGACACATTAAATAAAATTCCGAATTGGAAGCATCCTGTCGATGCGAGAGAACTGAATAGCCGTAAGATTACCATTCCAGAGGTTCTGAGGAACCTTAGTCCCCGACAAACAAAGATCGTATTGGCCGACCATATGGTGTTGTACACCTGACAAGCCATAGTCCACCCAGACTCAAATAAACCCCCTTGTTTGTTTCTTTATCTCAAACATGATTACACTTGGATTTAGTGAGATGAAATAAAAATGTCGAATTGAAACTGTGGGGTCATTTTTTTTCCTTTCTCTACCCTTCTCTTTTGTTATTCATTGTCTATATATTTTTTTTTTTTGCATAGGTTGAACAAGTCTACAATTGGGCTGTAACTGTTTAAACAAGAAAAATATATACC